>NW_028234183.1:0-266026 GCF_037954235.1 Aulostomus chinensis
AACTCACTTTGAAGAAAAGTTATGGCTGTTTTGTGTGACAGGTCACAAATATTGTTTTCTCAGCGAGAGAAGGCCAAAATGAACACTTCATGCAGAACTCCTGTATTTTGATGAAAACTCACTGAAATCAAGCTGTAACTTCAAGTTTATGCATCTTTCTATGCTTTCAGGATGAAACTTGACTGAAAACTCACTTTGAAGAAAAGTTATGGCTGTTTTGTGTGGCAGGTCACAAATATTGTTTTCTCAGCGAGAGAAGGCCAAAATGAACACTTCATGCAGAACTCCTGTATTTTGATGAAAACTCACTGAAATCAAGCTGTAACTTCAAGTTTATGCATCTTTCTATGCTTTCAGGTTGAAACTTGACTGAAAACTCACTTTGAAGAAAAGTTATGGCTTTTTTGTATCACAGGTCACAAATAGTGTTTTCTCAGCGATAGAAGGCCAAAATGAACACTTCATGCAGAACTCCTGTATTTTGATGAAAACTCACTGAAATCAAGCTGTAACTTCAAGTTTATGCATCTTTCTATGCTTTCAGGTTGAAACTTGACTGAAAACTCACTTTGAAACAAAAGTTATGGCATTTTTGTATCACAGGTCACAAATAGTGTTTTCTCAGCGAGAGAAGGCCAAAATGAACACATCATGCAGAACTCCTGTATTTTGATGAAAACTCACTGAAATCAAGCTGTAACTTCAAGTTTATGCATCTTTCTATGCTTTCAGGTTGAAACTTGACTGAAAACTCACTTTGAACAAAAGTTATGGCATTTTTGTATCACAGGTCACAAATAGTGTTTTCTCAGCGAGAGAAGGCCAAAATGAACACTTCATGCAGAACTCCTGCATTTTGATGAAAACTCACTGAAATCAAGCTGTAACTTCAAGTTTATGCATCTTTCTATGCTTTCAGGTTGAAACTTGACTGAAAACTCACTTTGAACAAAAGTTATGGCTGTTTTGTGTCGCAGGTCACAAATAGCGTTTTCTCAGCGAGAGAAGGCCAAAATGAACACTTCATGCAGAACTCCTGTATTTTGATGAAAACTCACTGAAATCAAGCTGTAACTTCAAGTTTATGCATCTTTTTTTGCTTTCAGGTTGAAACTTGACTGAAAACTCACTTTGAACAAAAGTTATGGCATTTTTGTATCACAGGTCACAAATAGTGTTTTCTCAGCGAGAGAAGGCCAAAATGAACACTTCATGCAGAACTCCTGTATTTTGATGAAAACTCACTGAAATCAAGCTGTAACTTTAGGTTTATGCATCTTTCTATGCTTTCAGGTTGAAACTTGACTGAAAACTCACTTTGAACAAAAGTTATGGCATTTTTGTATCACAGGTCACAAATAGTGTTTTCTCAGCGAGAGAAGGCCAAAATGAACACTTCATGCAGAACTCCTGTATTTTGATGAAAACTCACTGAAATCAAGCTGTAACTTCAAGTTTATGCATCTTTCTATGCTTTCAGGTTGAAACTTGACTGAAAACTCACTTTGAACAAAAGTTTTGGCATTTTTGTATCACAGGTCACAAATAGTGTTTTCTCAGCGAGAGAAGGCCAAAATGAACACTTCATGCAGAACTCCTGTATTTTGATGAAAACTCACTGAAATCAAGCTGTAACTTCAAGTTTATGCATCTTTCTATGCTTTCAGGTTGAAACTTGACTGAAAACTCACTTTGAACAAAAGTTATGGCATTTTTGTATCACAGGTCACAAATAGTGTTTTCTCAGCGAGAGAAGGCCAAAATGAACACTTCATGCAGAACTCCTGTATTTTGATGAAAACTCACTGAAATCAAGCTGTAACTTCAAGTTTATGCATCTTTCTATGCTTTCAGGTTGAAACTTGACTGAAAACTCACTTTGAACAAAAGTTATGGCTGTTTTGTGTCGCAGGTCACAAATAGCGTTTTCTCAGCGAGAGAAGGCCAAAATGAACACTTCATGCAGAACTCCTGTATTTTGATGAAAACTCACTGAAATCAAGCTGTAACTTCAAGTTTATGCATCTTTCTTTGCTTTCAGGTTGAAACTTGACTGAAAACTCACTTTGAACAAAAGTTATGGCATTTTTGTATCACAGGTCACAAATAGTGTTTTCTCAGCGAGAGAAGGCCAAAATGAACACTTCATGCAGAACTCCTGTATTTTGATGAAAACTCACTGAAATCAAGCTGTAACTTTAGGTTTATGCATCTTTCTATGCTTTCAGGTTGAAACTTGACTGAAAACTCACTTTGAACAAAAGTTATGGCATTTTTGTATCACAGGTCACAAATAGTGTTTTCTCAGCGAGAGAAGGCCAAAATGAACACTTCATGCAGAACTCCTGTATTTTGATGAAAACTCACTGAAATCAAGCTGTAACTTCAAGTTTATGCATCTTTCTATGCTTTCAGGTTGAAACTTGACTGAAAACTCACTTTGAACAAAAGTTTTGGCATTTTTGTATCACAGGTCACAAATAGTGTTTTCTCAGCGAGAGAAGGCCAAAATGAACACTTCATGCAGAACTCCTGTATTTTGATGAAAACTCACTGAAATCAAGCTGTAACTTCAAGTTTATGCATCTTTCTATGCTTTCAGGTTGAAACTTGACTGAAAACTCACTTTGAAGAAAAGTTATGGCTGTTTTGTGTCGGAGGTCACAAATAGCGTTTTCTCAGCGAGAGAAGGCCAAAATGAACACTTCATGCAGAACTCCTGTATTTTGATGAAAACTCACTGAAATCAAGCTGTAACTTCAAGTTTATGCATCTTTCTTTGCTTTCAGGTTGAAACTTGACTGAAAACTCACTTTGAAGAAAAGTTATGGCATTTTTGTATCACAGGTCACAAATAGTGTTTTCTCAGCGAGAGAAGGCCAAAATGAACACTTCATGCAGAACTCCTGTATTTTGATGAAAACTCACTGAAATCAAGCTGTAACTTCAAGTTTATGCATCTTTCTATGCTTTCAGGTTGAAACTTGACTGAAAACTCACTTTGAAGAAAAGTTATGGCATTTTTGTATCACAGGTCACAAATAGTGTTTTCTCAGCGAGAGAAGGCCAAAATGAACACTTCATGCAGAACTCCTGTATTTTGATGAAAACTCACTGAAATCAAGCTGTAACTTCAAGTTTATGCATCTTTCTATGCTTTCAGGTTGAAACTTGACTGAAAACTCACTTTGAACAAAAGTTATGGCTGTTTTGTGTCGCAGGTCACAAATAGCGTTTTCTCAGCGAGAGAAGGCCAAAATGAACACTTCATGCAGAACTCCTGTATTTTGATGAAAACTCACTGAAATCAAGCTGTAACTTCAAGTTTATGCATCTTTCTTTGCTTTCAGGTTGAAACTTGACTGAAAACTCACTTTGAACAAAAGTTATGGCATTTTTGTATCACAGGTCACAAATAGTGTTTTCTCAGCGAGAGAAGGCCAAAATGAACACTTCATGCAGAACTCCTGTATTTTGATGAAAACTCACTGAAATCAAGCTGTAACTTCAAGTTTATGCATCTTTCTATGCTTTCAGGTTGAAACTTGACTGAAAACTCACTTTGAACAAAAGTTATGGCATTTTTGTATCACAGGTCACAAATAGTGTTTTCTCAGCGAGAGAAGGCCAAAATGAACACTTCATGCAGAACTCCTGTATTTTGATGAAAACTCACTGAAATCAAGCTGTAACTTCAAGTTTATGCATCTTTCTATGCTTTCAGGTTGAAACTTGACTGAAAACTCACTTTGAACAAAAGTTATGGCATTTTTGTATCACAGGTCACAAATAGTGTTTTCTCAGCGAGAGAAGGCCAAAATGAACACTTCATGCAGAACTCCTGTATTTTGATGAAAACTCACTGAAATCAAGCTGTAACTTCAAGTTTATGCATCTTTCTATGCTTTCAGGATGAAACTTGACTGAAAACTCACTTTGAAGAAAAGTAATGGCTGTTTTGTGTGGCAGGTCACAAATATTGTTTTCTCAGCGAGAGAAGGCCAAAATGAACACTTCATGCAGAACTCCTGTATTTTGATGAAAACTCACTGAAATCAAGCTGTAACTTCAAGTTTATGCATCTTTCTATGCTTTCAGGTCGAAACTTGACTGAGAACTCACTTTGAAGAAAAGTTATGGCTGTTTTGTGTCGCAGGTCACAAATACCGTTTTCTCAGCAAGAGAAGGCCAAATTAACACATCATGCAGAACTCCTGTATTTTGATGAAAACTCACTGAAATCAAGCTGTAACTTCAAGTTTTTGCATCTTTCTATGCTTTCAGCTTGAAACTTGACTGAAAACTCACTTTGAACAAAAGTTATGGCTGTTTTGTATCACAGGTCACAAATAGTGTTTTATCAGCGAGAGAAGGCCAAAATGAACACTTCATGCAGAACTCCTGTATTTTGATGAAAACTCACTGAAATCAAGCTGTAACTTCAAGTTTATGCATCTTTCTATGCTTTCAGGTTGAAACTTGACTGAAAACTCACTTTGAAGAAAAGTCATGGCTGTTTTGTGTCGCAGGTCACAAATACCGTTTTCTCAGCAAGAGAAGGCCAAATTAACACATCATGCAGAACTCCTGTATTTTGATGAAAACTCACTGAAATCAAGCTGTAACTTCAAGTTTTTGCATCTTTCTATGCTTTCAGCTTGAAACATGACCTAAAACTCACTTTGAAGAAAAGTTATGGCATTTTTGTATCACAGGTCACAAATAGTGTTTTCTCAGCGAGAGAAGGCCAAAATGAACACTTCATGCAGAACTCCTGTATTTTGATGAAAACTCACTGAAATCAAGCTGTAACTTTAGGTTTATGCATCTTTCTATGCTTTCAGGTTGAAACTTGACTGAAAACTCACTTTGAAGAAAAGTTATGGCTGTTTTGTGTCGCAGGTCACAAATAGCGTTTTCTCAGCGAGAGAAGGCCAAAATGAACACTTCATGCAGAACTCCTGTATTTTGATGAAAACTCACTGAAATCAAGCTGTAACTTCAAGTTTATGCATCTTTCTATGCTTTCAGGATGAAACTTGACTGAAAACTCACTTTGAAGAAAAGTTATGGCTGTTTTGTGTGACAGGTCACAAATATTGTTTTCTCAGCGAGAGAAGGCCAAAATGAACACTTCATGCAGAACTCCTGTATTTTGATGAAAACTCACTGAAATCAAGCTGTAACTTCAAGTTTATGCATCTTTCTATGCTTTCAGGATGAAACTTGACTGAAAACTCACTTTGAAGAAAAGTTATGGCTGTTTTGTGTGGCAGGTCACAAATATTGTTTTCTCAGCGAGAGAAGGCCAAAATGAACACTTCATGCAGAACTCCTGTATTTTGATGAAAACTCACTGAAATCAAGCTGTAACTTCAAGTTTATGCATCTTTCTATGCTTTCAGGTTGAAACTTGACTGAAAACTCACTTTGAAGAAAAGTTATGGCTTTTTTGTATCACAGGTCACAAATAGTGTTTTCTCAGCGATAGAAGGCCAAAATGAACACTTCATGCAGAACTCCTGTATTTTGATGAAAACTCACTGAAATCAAGCTGTAACTTCAAGTTTATGCATCTTTCTATGCTTTCAGGTTGAAACTTGACTGAAAACTCACTTTGAACAAAAGTTATGGCATTTTTGTATCACAGGTCACAAATAGTGTTTTCTCAGCGAGAGAAGGCCAAAATGAACACTTCATGCAGAACTCCTGTATTTTGATGAAAACTCACTGAAATCAAGCTGTAACTTCAAGTTTATGCATCTTTCTTTGCTTTCAGGTTGAAACTTGACTGAAAACTCACTTTGAACAAAAGTTATGGCATTTTTGTATCACAGGTCACAAATAGTGTTTTCTCAGCGAGAGAAGGCCAAAATGAACACTTCATGCAGAACTCCTGTATTTTGATGAAAACTCACTGAAATCAAGCTGTAACTTTAGGTTTATGCATCTTTCTATGCTTTCAGGTTGAAACTTGACTGAAAACTCACTTTGAACAAAAGTTATGGCATTTTTGTATCACAGGTCACAAATAGTGTTTTCTCAGCGAGAGAAGGCCAAAATGAACACTTCATGCAGAACTCCTGTATTTTGATGAAAACTCACTGAAATCAAGCTGTAACTTCAAGTTTATGCATCTTTCTATGCTTTCAGGTTGAAACTTGACTGAAAACTCACTTTGAACAAAAGTTTTGGCATTTTTGTATCACAGGTCACAAATAGTGTTTTCTCAGCGAGAGAAGGCCAAAATGAACACTTCATGCAGAACTCCTGTATTTTGATGAAAACTCACTGAAATCAAGCTGTAACTTCAAGTTTATGCATCTTTCTATGCTTTCAGGTTGAAACTTGACTGAAAACTCACTTTGAACAAAAGTTATGGCATTTTTGTATCACAGGTCACAAATAGTGTTTTCTCAGCGAGAGAAGGCCAAAATGAACACTTCATGCAGAACTCCTGTATTTTGATGAAAACTCACTGAAATCAAGCTGTAACTTCAAGTTTATGCATCTTTCTATGCTTTCAGGTTGAAACTTGACTGAAAACTCACTTTGAACAAAAGTTATGGCTGTTTTGTGTCGCAGGTCACAAATAGCGTTTTCTCAGCGAGAGAAGGCCAAAATGAACACTTCATGCAGAACTCCTGTATTTTGATGAAAACTCACTGAAATCAAGCTGTAACTTCAAGTTTATGCATCTTTCTTTGCTTTCAGGTTGAAACTTGACTGAAAACTCACTTTGAACAAAAGTTATGGCATTTTTGTATCACAGGTCACAAATAGTGTTTTCTCAGCGAGAGAAGGCCAAAATGAACACTTCATGCAGAACTCCTGTATTTTGATGAAAACTCACTGAAATCAAGCTGTAACTTTAGGTTTATGCATCTTTCTATGCTTTCAGGTTGAAACTTGACTGAAAACTCACTTTGAACAAAAGTTATGGCATTTTTGTATCACAGGTCACAAATAGTGTTTTCTCAGCGAGAGAAGGCCAAAATGAACACTTCATGCAGAACTCCTGTATTTTGATGAAAACTCACTGAAATCAAGCTGTAACTTCAAGTTTATGCATCTTTCTATGCTTTCAGGTTGAAACTTGACTGAAAACTCACTTTGAACAAAAGTTTTGGCATTTTTGTATCACAGGTCACAAATAGTGTTTTCTCAGCGAGAGAAGGCCAAAATGAACACTTCATGCAGAACTCCTGTATTTTGATGAAAACTCACTGAAATCAAGCTGTAACTTCAAGTTTATGCATCTTTCTATGCTTTCAGGTTGAAACTTGACTGAAAACTCACTTTGAAGAAAAGTTATGGCTGTTTTGTGTCGGAGGTCACAAATAGCGTTTTCTCAGCGAGAGAAGGCCAAAATGAACACTTCATGCAGAACTCCTGTATTTTGATGAAAACTCACTGAAATCAAGCTGTAACTTCAAGTTTATGCATCTTTCTTTGCTTTCAGGTTGAAACTTGACTGAAAACTCACTTTGAAGAAAAGTTATGGCATTTTTGTATCACAGGTCACAAATAGTGTTTTCTCAGCGAGAGAAGGCCAAAATGAACACTTCATGCAGAACTCCTGTATTTTGATGAAAACTCACTGAAATCAAGCTGTAACTTCAAGTTTATGCATCTTTCTATGCTTTCAGGTTGAAACTTGACTGAAAACTCACTTTGAACAAAAGTTATGGCATTTTTGTATCACAGGTCACAAATAGTGTTTTCTCAGCGAGAGAAGGCCAAAATGAACACTTCATGCAGAACTCCTGTATTTTGATGAAAACTCACTGAAATCAAGCTGTAACTTCAAGTTTATGCATCTTTCTATGCTTTCAGGTTGAAACTTGACTGAAAACTCACTTTGAACAAAAGTTATGGCTGTTTTGTGTCGCAGGTCACAAATAGCGTTTTCTCAGCGAGAGAAGGCCAAAATGAACACTTCATGCAGAACTCCTGTATTTTGATGAAAACTCACTGAAATCAAGCTGTAACTTCAAGTTTATGCATCTTTCTATGCTTTCAGGATGAAACTTGACTGAAAACTCACTTTGAAGAAAAGTAATGGCTGTTTTGTGTGGCAGGTCACAAATATTGTTTTCTCAGCGAGAGAAGGCCAAAATGAACACTTCATGCAGAACTCCTGTATTTTGATGAAAACTCACTGAAATCAAGCTGTAACTTCAAGTTTATGCATCTTTCTATGCTTTCAGGTCGAAACTTGACTGAAAACTCACTTTGAAGAAAAGTTATGGCTGTTTTGTGTCGCAGGTCACAAATACCGTTTTCTCAGCAAGAGAAGGCCAAATTAACACATCATGCAGAACTCCTGTATTTTGATGAAAACTCACTGAAATCAAGCTGTAACTTCAAGTTTTTGCATCTTTCTATGCTTTCAGCTTGAAACTTGACTGAAAACTCACTTTGAACAAAAGTTATGGCTGTTTTGTATCACAGGTCACAAATAGTGTTTTCTCAGCGAGAGAAGGCCAAAATGAACACTTCATGCAGAACTCCTGTATTTTGATGAAAACTCACTGAAATCAAGCTGTAACTTCAAGTTTATGCATCTTTCTATGCTTTCAGGTTGAAACTTGACTGAAAACTCACTTTGAAGAAAAGTTATGGCTGTTTTGTGTCGCAGGTCACAAATACCGTTTTCTCAGCAAGAGAAGGCCAAATTAACACATCATGCAGAACTCCTGTATTTTGATGAAAACTCACTGAAATCAAGCTGTAACTTCAAGTTTTTGCATCTTTCTATGCTTTCAGCTTGAAACATGACCTAAAACTCACTTTGAAGAAAAGTTATGGCATTTTTGTATCACAGGTCACAAATAGTGTTTTCTCAGCGAGAGAAGGCCAAAATGAACACTTCATGCAGAACTCCTGTATTTTGATGAAAACTCACTGAAATCAAGCTGTAACTTCAAGTTTATGCATCTTTCTATGCTTTCAGGTTGAAACTTGACTGAAAACTCACTTTGAACAAAAGTTATGGCTGTTTTGTGTCGCAGGTCACAAATAGCGTTTTCTCAGCGAGAGAAGGCCAAAATGAACACTTCATGCAGAACTCCTGTATTTTGATGAAAACTCACTGAAATCAAGCTGTAACTTCAAGTTTATGCATCTTTCTATGCTTTCAGGATGAAACTTGACTGAAAACTCACTTTGAAGAAAAGTTATGGCTGTTTTGTGTGACAGGTCACAAATATTGTTTTCTCAGCGAGAGAAGGCCAAAATGAACACTTCATGCAGAACTCCTGTATTTTGATGAAAACTCACTGAAATCAAGCTGTAACTTCAAGTTTATGCATCTTTCTATGCTTTCAGGATGAAACTTGACTGAAAACTCACTTTGAAGAAAAGTTATGGCTGTTTTGTGTGGCAGGTCACAAATATTGTTTTCTCAGCGAGAGAAGGCCAAAATGAACACTTCATGCAGAACTCCTGTATTTTGATGAAAACTCACTGAAATCAAGCTGTAACTTCAAGTTTATGCATCTTTCTATGCTTTCAGGTTGAAACTTGACTGAAAACTCACTTTGAAGAAAAGTTATGGCTTTTTTGTATCACAGGTCACAAATAGTGTTTTCTCAGCGAGAGAAGGCCAAAATGAACACTTCATGCAGAACTCCTGTATTTTGATGAAAACTCACTGAAATCAAGCTGTAACTTCAAGTTTATGCATCTTTCTATGCTTTCAGGTTGAAACTTGACTGAAAACTCACTTTGAACAAAAGTTATGGCATTTTTGTATCACAGGTCACAAATAGTGTTTTCTCAGCGAGAGAAGGCCAAAATGAACACTTCATGCAGAACTCCTGTATTTTGATGAAAACTCACTGAAATCAAGCTGTAACTTCAAGTTTATGCATCTTTCTATGCTTTCAGGTTGAAACTTGACTGAAAACTCACTTTGAACAAAAGTTATGGCATTTTTGTATCACAGGTCACAAATAGTGTTTTCTCAGCGAGAGAAGGCCAAAATGAACACTTCATGCAGAACTCCTGTATTTTGATGAAAACTCACTGAAATCAAGCTGTAACTTCAAGTTTATGCATCTTTCTATGCTTTCAGGTTGAAACTTGACTGAAAACTCACTTTGAACAAAAGTTATGGCTGTTTTGTGTCGCAGGTCACAAATAGCGTTTTCTCAGCGAGAGAAGGCCAAAATGAACACTTCATGCAGAACTCCTGTATTTTGATGAAAACTCACTGAAATCAAGCTGTAACTTCAAGTTTATGCATCTTTCTTTGCTTTCAGGTTGAAACTTGACTGAAAACTCACTTTGAACAAAAGTTATGGCATTTTTGTATCACAGGTCACAAAAAGTGTTTTCTCAGCGAGAGAAGGCCAAAATGAAAACTTCATGCAGAACTCCTGTATTTTGATGAAAACTCACTGAAATCAAGCTGTAACTTCAAGTTTATGCATCTTTCTATGCTTTCAGGTTGAAACTTGACTGAAAACTCACTTTGAAGAAAAGTTATGGCATTTTTGTATCACAGGTCACAAATAGTGTTTTCTCAGCGAGAGAAGGCCAAAATGAACACTTCATGCAGAACTCCTGTATTTTGATGAAAACTCACTGAAATCAAGCTGTAACTTCAAGTTTATGCATCTTTCTATGCTTTCAGGTTGAAACTTGACTGAAAACTCACTTTGAACAAAAGTTATGGCATTTTTGTATCACAGGTCACAAATAGTGTTTTCTCAGCGAGAGAAGGCCAAAATGAACACTTCATGCAGAACTCCTGTATTTTGATGAAAACTCACTGAAATCAAGCTGTAACTTCAAGTTTATGCATCTTTCTATGCTTTCAGGTTGAAACTTGACTGAAAACTCACTTTGAACAAAAGTTATGGCTGTTTTGTGTCGCAGGTCACAAATAGCGTTTTCTCAGCGAGAGAAGGCCAAAATGAACACTTCATGCAGAACTCCTGTATTTTGATGAAAACTCACTGAAATCAAGCTGTAACTTCAAGTTTATGCATCTTTCTATGCTTTCAGGATGAAACTTGACTGAAAACTCACTTTGAAGAAAAGTAATGGCTGTTTTGTGTGGCAGGTCACAAATATTGTTTTCTCAGCGAGAGAAGGCCAAAATGAACACTTCATGCAGAACTCCTGTATTTTGATGAAAACTCACTGAAATCAAGCTGTAACTTCAAGTTTATGCATCTTTCTATGCTTTCAGGTCGAAACTTGACTGAAAACTCACTTTGAAGAAAAGTTATGGCTGTTTTGTGTCGCAGGTCACAAATACCGTTTTCTCAGCAAGAGAAGGCCAAATTAACACATCATGCAGAACTCCTGTATTTTGATGAAAACTCACTGAAATCAAGCTGTAACTTCAAGTTTTTGCATCTTTCTATGCTTTCAGCTTGAAACTTGACTGAAAACTCACTTTGAACAAAAGTTATGGCTGTTTTGTATCACAGGTCACAAATAGTGTTTTCTCAGCGAGAGAAGGCCAAAATGAACACTTCATGCAGAACTCCTGTATTTTGATGAAAACTCACTGAAATCAAGCTGTAACTTCAAGTTTATGCATCTTTCTATGCTTTCAGGTTGAAACTTGACTGAAAACTCACTTTGAACAAAAGTTATGGCATTTTTTTATCACAGGTCACAAATAGAGTTTTCTCAGCGAGAGAAGGCCAAAATGAACACTTCATGCAGAACTCCTGTATTTTGATGAAAACTCACTGAAATCAAGCTGTAACTTCAACTTTATGCATCTTTCTATGCTTTCAGGTTGAAACTTGACTGAAAACTCACTTTGAACAAAAGTTATGGCATTTTTTTATCACAGGTCACAAATAGAGTTTTCTCAGCGAGAGAAGGCCAAAATGAACACTTCATGCAGAACTCCTGTATTTTGATGAAAACTCACTGAAATCAAGCTGTAACTTCAACTTTATGCATCTTTCTATGCTTTCAGGTTGAAACTTGACTGAAAACTCACTTTGAACAAAAGTTATGGCTGTTTTGTGTCGCAGGTCACAAATAGCGTTTTCTCAGCGAGAGAAGGCCAAAATGAACACTTCATGCAGATTTCCTGTATTTTGATGAAAACTCACTGAAATCAAGCTGTAACTTCAAGTTTATGCATCTTTCTATGCTTTCAGGTTGAAACTTGACTGAAAACACACGTTGAAAAAAAGTTATGGCATTTTTGTATTACAGGTCACAAATAGTGTTTTCTCAGCGAGAGAAGGCCAAAATGAACACTTCATGCAGAACTCCTGTATTTTGATGAAAACTCACTGAAATCAAGCTGTAACTTCAAGTTTATGCATCTTTCTATGCTTTCAGGTTGAAACTTGACTGAAAACTCACTTTGAAGAAAAGTTATGGCTGTTTTGTGTGACAGGTCACAAATATTGTTTTCTCAGCGAGAGAAGGCCAAAATGAACACTTCATGCAGAACTCCTGTATTTTGATGAAAACTCACTGAAATCAAGCTGTATCTTCAAGTTTATGCATCTTTCTATGCTTTCAGGTTGAAACTTGACTGAAAACTCACTTTGAAGAAAAGTTATGGCTGTTTTGTGTGACAGGTCACAAATATTGTTTTCTCAGCGAGAGAAGGCCAAAATGAACACTTCATGCAGAACTCCTGTATTTTGATGAAAACTCACTGAAATCAAGCTGTAACTTCAAGTTTATGCATCTTTCTATGCTTTCAGGTTGAAACGTGACTGAAAACTCACTTTGAAGAAAAGTTATGGCTTTTTTGTATCACAGGTCACAAATAGTGTTTTCTCAGCGAGAGAAGGCCAAAATGAACACTTCATGCAGAACTCCTGTATTTTGATGAAAACTCACTGAAATCAAGCTGTAACTTCAAGTTTATGCATCTTTCTATGCTTTCAGGTTGAAACTTGACTGAAAACTCACTTTGAAGAAAAGTTATGGCTGTTTTGTGTCGCAGGTCACAAATAGCGTTTTCTCAGCGAGAGAAGGCCAAAATGAACACTTCATGCAGAACTCCTGTATTTTGATGAAAACTCATTGAAATCAAGCTGTAACTTCAAGTTTATGCATCTTTCTATGCTTTCAGGTTGAAACTTGACTGAAAACACACGTTGAAAAAAAGTTATGGCATTTTTGTATTACAGGTCACAAATAGTGTTTTCTCAGCGAGAGAAGGCCAAAATGAACACTTCATGCAGAACTCCTGTATTTTGATGACAACTCACTGAAATCAAGCTGTAAGTTCAAGTTTATTCATCTTTCTATGCTTTCAGGATGAAACTTGACTGAAAACTCACTTTGAAGAAAAGTTATGGCTGTTTTGTGTGACAGGTCACAAATATTGTTTTATCAGCGAGAGAAGGCCAAAATGAACACTTCATGCAGAACTCCTGTATTTTGATGAAAACTCACTGAAATCAAGCTGTATCTTCAAGTTTATGCATCTTTCTATGCTTTCAGGTTGAAACTTGACTGAAAACTCACTTTGAAGAAAAGTTATGGCTGTTTAGTGTGACAGGTCACAAATATTGTTTTCTCAGCGAGAGAAGGCCAACATGAACACTTCATGCAGAACTCCTGTATTTTGATGAAAACTCACTGAAATCAAGCTTTAACTTCAAGTTTATGCATCTTTCTATGCTTTCAGGTTGAAACTTGACTGAAAACTCACTTTGAACAAAAGTTATGGCATTTTTGTATCACAGGTCACAAATAGTGTTTTCTCAGCGAGAGAAGGCCAAAATGAACACTTCATGCAGAACTCCTGTATTTTGATGAAAACTCACTGAAATCAAGCTGTAACTTCAAGTTTATGCATCTTTCTATGCTTTCAGGTTGAAACTTGACTGAAAACTCACTTTGAACAAAAGTTATGGCATTTTTGTATCACAGGTCACAAATAGTGTTTTCTCAGCGAGAGAAGGCCAAAATGAACACTTCATGCAGAACTCCTGTATTTTGATGAAAACTCACTGAAATCAAGCTGTAACTTCAAGTTTATGCATCTTTCTATGCTTTCAGGTTGAAACTTGACTGAAAACTCACTTTGAACAAAAGTTATGGCATTTTTGTATCACAGGTCACAAATAGTGTTTTCTCAGCGAGAGAAGGCCAAAATGAACACTTCATGCAGAACTCCTGTATTTTGATGAAAACTCACTGAAATCAAGCTGTAACTTCAAGTTTATGCATCTTTCTATGCTTTCAGGTTGAAACTTGACTGAAAACTCACTTTGAACAAAAGTTATGGCTGTTTTGTGTCGCAGGTCACAAATAGCGTTTTCTCAGCAAGAGAAGGCCAAAATGAACACTTCATGCAGAACTCCTGTATTTTGATGAAAACTCACTGAAATCAAGCTGTAACTTCAAGTTTATGCATCTTTCTATGCTTTCAGGATGAAACTTGACTGAAAACTCACTTTGAAGAAAAGTTATGGCTGTTTTGTGTGGCAGGTCACAAATAGTGTTTTATCAGCAAGAGAAGGCCAAAATGAACACTTCATGCAGAACTCCTGTATTTTGATGAAAACTCACTGAAATCAAGCTGTAACTTCAAGTTTATGTATCTTTCTATGCTTTCAGGTTGAAACTTGACTGAAAACTCACTTTTTAAAAAAAGTTATGGCATTTTTGTATCACAGGTCACAAATAGTGTTTTCTCAGCGAGAGAAGGCCAAAATGAACACTTCATGCAGAACTCCTGTATTTTGATGAAAACTCACTGAAATCAAGCTGTAACTTCAAGTTTATGCATCTTTCTATGCTTTCAGGTTGAAACTTGACTGAAAACTCACTTTGAACAAAAGTTATGGCATTTTTGTATCACAGGTCACAAATAGTGTTTTCTCAGCGAGAGAAGGCCAAAATGAACACTTCATGCAGAACTCCTGTATTTTGATGAAAACTCACTGAAATCAAGCTGTAACTTCAAGTTTATGCATCTTTCTATGCTTTCAGGTTGAAACTTGACTGAAAACTCACTTTGAACAAAAGTTATGGCATTTTTGTATCACAGGTCACAAATAGTGTTTTCTCAGCGAGAGAAGGCCAAAATGAACACTTCATGCAGAACTCCTGTATTTTGATGAAAACTCACTGAAATCAAGCTGTAACTTCAAGTTTATGCATCTTTCTATGCTTTCAGTTTGAAACTTGACTGAAAACTAACTTTGAACAAAAGTTATGGCTGTTTTGTGTCGCAGGTCAGAAATAGCGTTTTCTCAGCGAGAGAAGGCCAAAATGAACACTTCATGCAGAACTCCTGTATTTTGATGAAAACTCACTGAAATCAAGCTGTAACTTCAAGTTTATGCATCTTTCTTTGCTTTCAGGTTGAAACTTGATTGAAAACTCACTTTGAACAAAAGTTATGGCATTTTTGTATCACAGGTCACAAATAGTGTTTTCTCAGCGAGAGAAGGCCAAAATGAACACTTCATGCAGAACTCCTGTATTTTGATGAAAACTCACTGAAATCAAGCTGTAACTTCAAGTTTATGCATCTTTCTATGCTTTCAGGTTGAAACTTGACTGAAAACTCACTTTGAACAAAAGTTATGGCATTTTTGTATCACAGGTCACAAATAGTGTTTTCTCAGCGAGAGAATGCCAAAATGAACACTTCATGCAGAACTCCTGTATTTTGATGAAAACTCACTGAAATCAAGCTGTAACTTCAAGTTTATGCATCTTTCTATGCTTTCAGGATGAAACTTGACTGAAAACTCACTTTGAAGAAAAGTTATGGCTGTTTTGTGTGGCAGGTCACAAATATTGTTTTCTCAGCGAGAGAAGGCCAAAATGAACACTTCATGCAGAACTCCTGTATTTTGATGAAAACTCACTGAAATCAAGCTGTAACTTCAAGTTTATGCATCTTTCTATGCTTTCAGTTTGAAACTTGACTGAAAACTAACTTTGAACAAAAGTTATGGCTGTTTTGTGTCGCAGGTCACAAATAGCGTTTTCTCAGCGAGAGAAGGCAAAAATGAACACTTCATGCAGAACTCCTGTATTTTGATGAAAACTCACTGAAATCAAGCTGTAACTTCAAGTTTATGCATCTTTCTATGCTTTCAGGTTGAAACTTGACTGAAAACTCACTTTGAACAAAAGTTATGGCTGTTTTGTGTCGCAGGTCACAAATAGCGTTTTCTCAGCGAGAGAAGGCCAAAATGAACACTTCATGCAGAACTCCTGTATTTTGATGAAAACTCACTGAAATCAAGCTGTAACTTCAAGTTTATGCATCTTTCTATGCTTTCAGGTTGAAACTTGACTGAAAACTCACTTTGAACAAAAGTTATGGCATTTTTGTATCACAGGTCACAAATAGTGTTTTCTCAGCGAGAGAAGGCCAAAATGAACACTTCATGCAGAACTCCTGTATTTTGATGAAAACTCACTGAAATCAAGCTGTAACTTCAAGTTTATGCATCTTTCTATGCTTTCAGGTTGAAACTTGACTGAAAACTCACTTTGAAGAAAAGTTATGGCTGTTTTGTGTCGCAGGTCACAAATACCGTTTTCTCAGCAAGAGAAGGCCAAATTAACACTTCATGCAGAACTCCTGTATTTTGATGAAAACTCACTGAAATCAAGCTGTAACTTCAAGTTTATGCATCTTTCTATGCTTTCAGGATGAAACTTGACTGAAAACTCACTTTGAACAAAAGTTATGGCATTTTTGTATCACAGGTCACAAATAGTGTTTTCTCAGCGAGAGAAGGCCAAAATGAACACTTCATGCAGAACTCCTGTATTTTGATGAAAACTCACTGAAATCAAGCTGTAACTTCAAGTTTATGCATCTTTCTATGCTTTCAGGTTGAAACTTGACTGAAAACTCACTTTGAAGAAAAGTTATGGCTGTTTTGTGTCGGAGGTCACAAATAGCGTTTTCTCAGCGAGAGAAGGCCAAAATGAACACTTCATGCAGAACTCCTGTATTTTGATGAAAACTCACTGAAATCAAGCTGTAACTTCAAGTTTATGCATCTTTCTTTGCTTTCAGGTTGAAACTTGACTGAAAACTCACTTTGAACAAAAGTTATGGCATTTTTGTATCACAGGTCACAAATAGTGTTTTCTCAGCGAGAGAAGGCCAAAATGAACACTTCATGCAGAACTCCTGTATTTTGATGAAAACTCACTGAAATCAAGCTGTAACTTCAAGTTTATGCATCTTTCTATGCTTTCAGGTTGAAACTTGACTGAAAACTCACTTTGAACAAAAGTTATGGCATTTTTGTATCACAGGTCACAAATAGTGTTTTCTCAGCGAGAGAAGGCCAAAATGAACACTTCATGCAGAACTCCTGTATTTTGATGAAAACTCACTGAAATCAAGCTGTAACTTCAAGTTTATGCATCTTTCTATGCTTTCAGGTTGAAACTTGACTGAAAACTCACTTTGAACAAAAGTTATGGCTGTTTTGTGTCGCAGGTCACAAATAGCGTTTTCTCAGCGAGAGAAGGCCAAAATGAACACTTCATGCAGAACTCCTGTATTTTGATGAAAACTCACTGAAACCAAGCTGTAACTTCAAGTTTATGCATCTTTCTATGCTTTCAGGATGAAACTTGACTGAAAACTCACTTTGAAGAAAAGTAATGGCTGTTTTGTGTGGCAGGTCACAAATATTGTTTTCTCAGCGAGAGAAGGCCAAAATGAACACTTCATGCAGAACTCCTGTATTTTGATGAAAACTCACTGAAATCAAGCTGTAACTTCAAGTTTATGCATCTTTCTATGCTTTCAGGTCGAAACTTGACTGAAAACTCGCTTTGAAGAAAAGTTATGGCTGTTTTGTGTCGCAGGTCACAAATACCATTTTCTCAGCAAGAGAAGGCCAAATTAACACATCATGCAGAACTCCTGTATTTTGATGAAAACTCACTGAAATCAAGCTGTAACTTCAAGTTTTTGCATCTTTCTATGCTTTCAGCTTGAAACTTGACTGAAAACTCACTTTGAACAAAAGTTATGGCTGTTTTGTATCACAGGTCACAAATAGTGTTTTCTCAGCGAGAGAAGGCCAAAATGAACACTTCATGCAGAACTCCTGTATTTTGATGAAAACTCACTGAAATCAAGCTGTAACTTCAAGTTTATGCATCTTTCTATGCTTTCAGGTTGAAACTTGACTGAAAACTCACTTTGAAGAAAAGTTATGGCTGTTTTGTGTCGCAGGTCACAAATACCGTTTTCTCAGCAAGAGAAGGCCAAATTAACACATCATGCAGAACTCCTGTATTTTGATGAAAACTCACTGAAATCAAGCTGTAACTTCAAGTTTTTGCATCTTTCTATGCTTTCAGCTTGAAACATGACCTAAAACTCACTTTGAAGAAAAGTTATGGCATTTTTGTATCACAGGTCACAAATAGTGTTTTCTCAGCGAGAGAAGGCCAAAATGAACACTTCATGCAGAACTCCTGTATTTTGATGAAAACTCACTGAAATCAAGCTGTAACTTTAGGTTTATGCATCTTTCTATGCTTTCAGGTTGAAACTTGACTGAAAACTCACTTTGAACAAAAGTTATGGCTGTTTTGTGTCGCAGGTCACAAATAGCGTTTTCTCAGCGAGAGAAGGCCAAAATGAACACTTCATGCAGAACTCCTGTATTTTGATGAAAACTCACTGAAATCAAGCTGTAACTTCAAGTTTATGCATCTTTCTATGCTTTCAGGATGAAACTTGACTGAAAACTCACTTTGAAGAAAAGTTATGGCTGTTTTGTGTGACAGGTCACAAATATTGTTTTCTCAGCGAGAGAAGGCCAAAATGAACACTTCATGCAGAACTCCTGTATTTTGATGAAAACTCACTGAAATCAAGCTGTAACTTCAAGTTTATGCATCTTTCTATGCTTTCAGGATGAAACTTGACTGAAAACTCACTTTGAAGAAAAGTTATGGCTGTTTTGTGTGGCAGGTCACAAATATTGTTTTCTCAGCGAGAGAAGGCCAAAATGAACACTTCATGCAGAACTCCTGTATTTTGATGAAAACTCACTGAAATCAAGCTGTAACTTCAAGTTTATGCATCTTTCTATGCTTTCAGGTTGAAACTTGACTGAAAACTCACTTTGAAGAAAAGTTATGGCTTTTTTGTATCACAGGTCACAAATAGTGTTTTCTCAGCGAGAGAAGGCCAAAATGAACACTTCATGCAGAACTCCTGTATTTTGATGAAAACTCACTGAAATCAAGCTGTAACTTCAAGTTTATGCATCTTTCTATGCTTTCAGGTTGAAACTTGACTGAAAACTCACTTTGAACAAAAGTTATGGCATTTTTGTATCACAGGTCACAAATAGTGTTTTCTCAGCGAGAGAAGGCCAAAATGAACACTTCATGCAGAACTCCTGTATTTTGATGAAAACTCACTGAAATCAAGCTGTAACTTCAAGTTTATGCATCTTTCTATGCTTTCAGGTTGAAACTTGACTGAAAACTCACTTTGAACAAAAGTTATGGCATTTTTGTATCACAGGTCACAAATAGTGTTTTCTCAGCGAGAGAAGGCCAAAATGAACACTTCATGCAGAACTCCTGTATTTTGATGAAAACTCACTGAAATCAAGCTGTAACTTCAAGTTTATGCATCTTTCTATGCTTTCAGGTTGAAATTTGACTGAAAACTCACTTTGAACAAAAGTTATGGCTGTTTTGTGTCGCAGGTCACAAATAGCGTTTTCTCAGCGAGAGAAGGCCAAAATGAACACTTCATGCAGAACTCCTGTATTTTGATGAAAACTCACTGAAATCAAGCTGTAACTTCAAGTTTATGCATCTTTCTTTGCTTTCAGGTTGAAACTTGACTGAAAACTCACTTTGAACAAAAGTTATGGCATTTTTGTATCACAGGTCACAAATAGTGTTTTCTCAGCGAGAGAAGGCCAAAATGAAAACTTCATGCAGAACTCCTGTATTTTGATGAAAACTCACTGAAATCAAGCTGTAACTTCAAGTTTATGCATCTTTCTATGCTTTCAGGTTGAAACTTGACTGAAAACTCACTTTGAACAAAAGTTATGGCATTTTTGTATCACAGGTCACAAATAGTGTTTTCTCAGCGAGAGAAGGCCAAAATGAACACTTCATGCAGAACTCCTGTATTTTGATGAAAACTCACTGAAATCAAGCTGTAACTTCAAGTTTATGCATCTTTCTATGCTTTCAGGTTGAAACTTGACTGAAAACTCACTTTGAACAAAAGTTATGGCTGTTTTGTGTCGCAGGTCACAAATAGCGTTTTCTCAGCGAGAGAAGGCCAAAATGAACACTTCATGCAGAACTCCTGTATTTTGATGAAAACTCACTGAAATCAAGCTGTAACTTCAAGTTTATGCATCTTTCTATGCTTTCAGGATGAAACTTGACTGAAAACTCACTTTGAAGAAAAGTAATGGCTGTTTTGTGTGGCAGGTCACAAATATTGTTTTCTCAGCGAGAGAAGGCCAAAATGAACACTTCATGCATAACTCCTGTATTTTGATGAAAACTCACTGAAATCAAGCTGTAACTTCAAGTTTATGCATCTTTCTATGCTTTCAGGTTGAAACTTGACTGAAAACTCACTTTGAACAAAAGTTATGGCATTTTTGTATCACAGGTCACAAATAGTGTTTTCTCAGCGAGAGAAGGCCAAAATGAACACTTCATGCAGAACTCCTGTATTTTGATGAAAACTCACTGAAATCAAGCTGTAACTTCAAGTTTATGCATCTTTCTATGCTTTCAGGTTGAAACTTGACTGAAAACTCACTTTGAACAAAAGTTATGGCTGTTTTGTGTCGCAGGTCACAAATAGCGTTTTCTCAGCGAGAGAAGGCCAAAATGAACACTTCATGCAGAACTCCTGTATTTTGATGAAAACTCACTGAAATCAAGCTGTAACTTCAAGTTTATGCATCTTTCTATGCTTTCAGGATGAAACTTGACTGAAAACTCACTTTGAAGAAAAGTAATGGCTGTTTTGTGTGGCAGGTCACAAATATTGTTTTCTCAGCGAGAGAATGCCAAAATGAACACTTCATGCAGAACTCCTGTATTTTGATGAAAACTCACTGAAATCAAGCTGTAACTTCAAGTTTATGCATCTTTCTATGCTTTCAGGTCGAAACTTGACTGAAAACTCACTTTGAAGAAAAGTTATGGCTGTTTTGTGTCGCAGGTCACAAATACCGTTTTCTCAGCAAGAGAAGGCCAAATTAACACATCATGCAGAACTCCTGTATTTTGATGAAAACTCACTGAAATCAAGCTGTAACTTCAAGTTTTTGCATCTGTCTATGCTTTCAGCTTGAAACTTGACTGAAAACTCACTTTGAACAAAAGTTATGGCTGTTTTGTATCACAGGTCACAAATAGTGTTTTCTCAGCGAGAGAAGGCCAAAATGAACACTTCATGGAGAACTCCTGTATTTTGATGAAAACTCACTGAAATCAAGCTGTAACTTCAAGTTTATGCATCTTTCTATGCTTTCAGGTTGAAACTTGAATGAAAACTCACTTTGAACAAAAGTTATGGCATTTTTGTATCACAGGTCACAAATAGTGTTTTCTCTGCGAGAGAAGGCCAAAATGAACACTTCATGCAGAACTCCTGTATTTTGATGAAAACTCACTGAAATCAAGCTGTAACTTCAAGTTTTTGCATCTTTCTATGCTTTCAGGTTGAAACTTGACTGAAAACTCACTTTGAAGAAAAGTTATGGCATTTTTTTATCACAGGTCACAAATAGTGTTTTCTCAGCGAGAGAAGGCCAAAATGAACACTTCATGCAGAACTCCTGTATTTTGATGAAAACTCACTGAAATCAAGCTGTAACTTCAACTTTATGCATCTTTCTATGCTTTCAGGTTGAAACTTGACTGAAAACTCACTTTGAACAAAAGTTATGGCTGTTTTGTGTCGCAGGTCACAAATAGCGTTTTCTGAGCGAGAGAAGGCCAAAATGAACACTTCATGCAGAACTCCTGTATTTTGATGAAAACTCACTGAAATCAAGCTGTAACTTCAAGTTTATGCGTCTTTCTATGCTTTCAGGTTGAAACTTGACTGAAAACTCACTTTGAACAAAAGTTATGGCATTTTTGTATTACAGGTCACAAATAGTGTTTTCTCAGCGAGAGAAGGCCAACATGAACACTTCATGCAGAACTCCTGTATTTTGATGAAAACTCACTGAAATCAAGCTGTAAGTTCAAGTTTATTCATCTTTCTATGCTTTCAGGTTGAAACTTGACTGAAAACTCACTTTGAAGAAAAGTTATGGCTGTTTTGTGTGACAGGTCACAAATATTGTTTTATCAGCGAGAGAAGGCCAAAATGAACACTTCATGCAGAACTCCTGTATTTTGATGAAAACTCACTGAAATCAAGCTGTATCTTCAAGTTTATGCATCTTTCTATGCTTTCAGGTTGAAACTTGACTGAAAACTCACTTTGAAGAAAAGTTATGGCTGTTTTGTGTGACAGGTCACAAATATTGTTTTCTCAGCGAGAGAAGGCCAAAATGAACACTTCATGCAGAACTCCTGTATTTTGATGAAAACTCACTGAAATCAAGCTGTAACTTCAAGTTTATGCATCTTTCTATGCTTTCAGGTTGAAACTTGACTGAAAACTCACTTTGAACAAAAGTTATGGCATTTTTGTATCACAGGTCACAAATAGTGTTTTCTCAGCGAGAGAAGGCCAAAATGAACACTTCATGCAGAACTCCTGTAGTTTGATGAAAACTCACTGAAATCAAGCTGTAACTTCAAGTTTATGCATCTTTCTATGCTTTCAGGTTGAAACTTGACTGAAAACTCACTTTGAACAAAAGTTATGGCATTTTTGTATCACAGGTCACAAATAGTGTTTTCTCAGCGAGAGAAGGCCAAAATGAACACTTCATGCAGAACTCCTGTATTTTGATGAAAACTCACTGAAATCAAGCTGTAACTTCAAGTTTATGCATCTTTCTATGCTTTCAGGTTGAAACTTGACTGAAAACTCACTTTGAACAAAAGTTATGGCATTTTTGTATCACAGGTCACAAATAGTGTTTTCTCAGCGAGAGAAGGCCAAAATGAACACTTCATGCAGAACTCCTGTATTTTGATGAAAACTCACTGAAATCAAGCTGTAACTTCAAGTTTATGCATCTTTCTATGCTTTCAGGTTGAAACTTGACTGAAAACTCACTTTGAACAAAAGTTATGGCATTTTTGTATCACAGGTCACAAATAGTGTTTTCTCAGCGAGAGAAGGCCAAAATGAACACTTCATGCAGAACTCCTGTATTTTGATGAAAACTCACTGAAATCAAGCTGTAACTTCAAGTTTATGCATCTTTCTATGCTTTCAGGTTGAAACTTGACTGAAAACACACGTTGAAAAAAAGTTATGGCATTTTTGTATTACAGGTCACAAATAGTGTTTTCTCAGCGAGAGAAGGCCAAAATGAACACTTCATGCAGAACTCCTGTATTTTGATGACAACTCACTGAAATCAAGCTGTAAGTTCAAGTTTATTCATCTTTCTATGCTTTCAGGATGAAACTTGACTGAAAACTCACTTTGAAGAAAAGTTATGGCTGTTTTGTGTGACAGGTCACAAATATTGTTTTATCAGCGAGAGAAGGCCAAAATGAACACTTCATGCAGAACTCCTGTATTTTGATGAAAACTCACTGAAATCAAGCTGTATCTTCAAGTTTATGCATCTTTCTATGCTTTCAGGTTGAAACTTGACTGAAAACTCACTTTGAACAAAAGTTATGGCTGTTTAGTGTGACAGGTCACAAATATTGTTTTCTCAGCGAGAGAAGGCCAACATGAACACTTCATGCAGAACTCCTGTATTTTGATGAAAACTCACTGAAATCAAGCTGGAACTTCAAGTTTATGCATCTTTCTATGCTTTCAGGTTGAAACTTGACTGAAAACTCACTTTGAACAAAAGTTATGGCATTTTTGTATCACAGGTCACAAATAGTGTTTTCTCAGCGAGAGAAGGCCAAAATGAACACTTCATGCAGAACTCCTGTATTTTGATGAAAACTCACTGAAATCAAGCTGTAACTTCAAGTTTATGCATCTTTCTATGCTTTCAGGTTGAAACTTGACTGAAAACTCACTTTGAACAAAAGTTATGGCATTTTTGTATCACAGGTCACAAATAGTGTTTTCTCAGCGAGAGAAGGCCAAAATGAACACTTCATGCAGAACTCCTGTATTTTGATGAAAACTAGCTGAAATCAAGCTGTAACTTCAAGTTTATGCATCTTTCTATGCTTTCAGGTTGAAACTTGACTGAAAACTCACTTTGAACAAAAGTTATGGCATTTTTGTATCACAGGTCACAAATAGTGTTTTCTCAGCGAGAGAAGGCCAAAATGAACACTTCATGCAGAACTCCTGTATTTTGATGAAAACTCACTGAAATCAAGCTGTAACTTCAAGTTTATGCATCTTTCTATGCTTTCAGGTTGAAACTTGACTGAAAACTCACTTTGAACAAAAGTTATGGCTGTTTTGTGTCGCAGGTCACAAATAGCGTTTTCTCAGCGAGAGAAGGCCAAAATCAACACTTCATGCAGAACTCCTGTATTTTGATGAAAACTCACTGAAATCAAGCTGTAACTTCAAGTTTATGCATCTTTCTATGCTTTCAGGATGAAACTTGACTGAAAACTCACTTTGAAGAAAAGTTATGGCTGTTTTGTGTGGCAGGTCACAAATAGTGTTTTATCAGCAAGAGAAGGCCAAAATGAACACTTCATGCAGAACTCCTGTATTTTGATGAAAACTCACTGAAATCAAGCTGTAACTTCAAGTTTATGCATCTTTCTATGCTTTCAGGTTGAAACTTGACTGAAAACTCACTTTTTAAAAAAAGTTATGGCATTTTTGTATCACAGGTCACAAATAGTGTTTTCTCAGCGAGAGAAGGCCAAAATGAACACTTCATGCAGAACTCCTGTATTTCGATGAAAACTCACTGAAATCAAGCTGTAACTTCAAGTTTATGCATCTTTCTATGCTTTCAGGTTGAAACTTGACTGAAAACTCACTTTGAACAAAAGTTATGGCATTTTTGTATCACAGGTCACAAATAGTGTTTTCTCAGCGAGAGAAGGCCAAAATGAACACTTCATGCAGAACTCCTGTATTTTGATGAAAACTCACTGAAATCAAGCTGTAACTTCAAGTTTATGCATCTTTCTATGCTTTCAGGTTGAAACTTGACTGAAAACTCACTTTGAACAAAAGTTATGGCATTTTTGTATCACAGGTCACAAATAGTGTTTTCTCAGCGAGAGAAGGCCAAAATGAACACTTCATGCAGAACTCCTGTATTTTGATGAAAACGCACTGAAATCAAGCTGTAACTTCAAGTTTATGCATCTTTCTATGCTTTCAGGTTGAAACTTGACTGAAAACTAACTTTGAACAAAAGTTATGGCTGTTTTGTGTCGCAGGTCAGAAATAGCGTTTTCTCAGCGAGAGAAGGCAAAAATGAACACTTCATGCAGAACTCCTGTATTTTGATGAAAACTCACTGAAATCAAGCTGTAACTTCAAGTTTATGCATCTTTCTTTGCTTTCAGGTTGAAACTTGATTGAAAACTCACTTTGAACAAAAGTTATGGCATTTTTGTATCACAGGTCACAAATAGTGTTTTCTCAGCGAGAGAAGGCCAAAATGAACACTTCATGCAGAACTCCTGTATTTTGATGAAAACTCACTGAAATCAAGCTGTAACTTCAAGTTTATGCATCTTTCTATGCTTTCAGGTTGAAACTTGACTGAAAACTCACTTTGAACAAAAGTTATGGCATTTTTGTATCACAGGTCACAAATAGTGTTTTCTCAGCGAGAGAATGCCAAAATGAACACTTCATGCAGAACTCCTGTATTTTGATGAAAACTCACTGAAATAAAGCTGTAACTTCAAGTTTATGCATCTTTCTATGCTTTCAGGATGAAACTTGACTGAAAACTCACTTTGAAGAAAAGTTATGGCGGTTTTGTGTGGCAGGTCACAAATATTGTTTTCTCAGCGAGAGAAGGCCAAAATGAACACTTCATGCAGAACTCCTGTATTTTGATGAAAACTCACTGAAATCAAGCTGTAACTTCAAGTTTATGCATCTTTCTATGCTTTCAGTTTGAAACTTGACTGAAAACTAACTTTGAACAAAAGTTATGGCTGTTTTGTGTCGCAGGTCACAAATAGCGTTTTCTCAGCGAGAGAAGGCCAAAATGAACACTTCATGCAGAACTCCTTTATTTTGATGAAAACTCACTGAAATCAAGCTGTAACTTCAAGTTTATGCATCTTTCTATGCTTTCAGGTTGAAACTTGACTGAAAACTCACTTTGAACAAAAGTTATGGCATTTTTGTATCACAGGTCACAAATAGTGTTTTCTCAGCGAGAGAAGGCCAAAATGAACACTTCATGCAGAACTCCTGTATTTTGATGAAAACTCACTGAAATCAAGCTGTAACTTCAAGTTTATGCATCTTTCTATGCTTTCAGGATGAAACTTGACTGAAAACTCACTTTGAACAAAAGTTATGGCATTTTTGTATCACAGGTCACAAATAGTGTTTTCTCAGCGAGAGAAGGCCAAAATGAACACTTCATGCAGAACTCTTGTATTTTGATGAAAACTCACTGAAATCAAGCTGTAACTTCAAGTTTATGCATCTTTCTATGCTTTCAGGTTGAAACTTGACTGAAAACTCACTTTGAAGAAAAGTTATGGCTGTTTTGTGTCGCAGGTCACAAATAGCGTTTTCTCAGCGAGAGAAGGCCAAAATGAACACTTCATGCAGAACTCCTGTATTTTGATGAAAACTCACTGAAATCAAGCTGTAACTTCAAGTTTATGCATCTTTCTTTGCTTTCAGGTTGAAACTTGACTGAAAACTCACTTTGAACAAAAGTTATGGCATTTTTGTACCACAGGTCACAAATAGTGTTTTCTCAGCGAGAGAAGGCCAAAATGAACACTTCATGCAGAACTCCTGTATTTTGATGAAAACTCACTGAAATCAAGCTGTAACTTCAAGTTTATGCATCTTTCTATGCTTTCAGGTTGAAACTTGACTGAAAACTCACTTTGAACAAAAGTTATGGCATTTTTGTATCACAGGTCACAAATAGTGTTTTCTCAGCGAGAGAAGGCCAAAATGAACACTTCATGCAGAACTCCTGTATTTTGATGAAAACTCACTGAAATCAAGCTGTAACTTCAAGTTTATGCATCTTTTTATGCTTTCAGGTTGAAACTTGACTGAAAACTCACTTTGAACAAAAGTAATGGCTGTTTTGTGTCGCAGGTCACAAATAGCGTTTTCTCAGCGAGAGAAGGCCAAAATGAACACTTCATGCAGAACTCCTGTATTTTGATGAAAACTCACTGAAATCAAGCTGTAACTTCAAGTTTATGCATCTTTCTATGCTTTCAGGATGAAACTTGACTGAAAACTCACTTTGAAGAAAAGTAATGGCTGTTTTGTGTGGCAGGTCACAAATATTGTTTTCTCAGCGAGAGAAGGCCAAAATGAACACTTCATGCAGAACTCCTGTATTTTGATGAAAACTCACTGAAATCAAGCTGTAACTTCAAGTTTTTGCATCTTTCTATGCTTTCAGCTTGAAACTTGACTGAAAACTCACTTTGAACAAAAGTTATGGCTGTTTTGTATCACAGGTCACAAATAGTGTTTTCTCAGCGAGAGAAGGCCAAAATGAACACTTCATGCAGAACTCCTGTATTTTGATGAAAACTCACTGAAATCAAGCTGTAACTTCAAGTTTATGCATCTTTCTATGCTTTCAGGTCGAAACTTGACTGAAAACTCATTTTGAACAAAAGTTATGGCTGTTTTGTGTCGCAGGTCACAAATACCGTTTTCTCAGCAAGAGAAGGCCAAATTAACACATCATGCAGAACTCCTGTATTTTGATGAAAACTCACTGAAATCAAGCTGTAACTTCAAGTTTTTGCATCTTTCTATGCTTTTAGCTTGAAACTTGACTGAAAACTCACTTTGAACAAAAGTTATGGCTGTTTTGTATCACAGGTCACAAATAGTGTTTTCTCAGCGAGAGAAGGCCAAAATGAACACTTCATGCAGAACTCCTGTATTTTGATGAAAACTCACTGAAATCAAGCTGTAACTTCAAGTTTATGCATATTTCTATGCTTTCAGGTTGAAACTTGAATGAAAACTCACTTTGAACAAAAGTTATGGCATTTTTGTATCACAGGTCACAAATAGTGTTTTCTCAGCGAGAGAAGGCCAAAATGAACACTTCATGCAGAACTCCTGTATTTTGATGAAAACTCACTGAAATCAAGCTGTAACTTCAAGTTTTTGCATCTTTCTATGCTTTCAGGTTGAAACTTGACTGAAAACTCACTTTGAAGAAAAGTTATGGCATTTTTTTATCACAGGTCACAAATAGTGTTTTCTCAGTGAGAGAAGGCCAAAATGAACACTTCATGCAGAACTCCTGTATTTTGATGAAAACTCACTGAAATCAAGCTGTAACTTCAACTTTATGCATCTTTCTATGCTTTCAGGTTGAAACTTGACTGAAAACTCACTTTGAACAAAAGTTATGGCTGTTTTGTGTCGCAGGTCACAAATAGCGTTTTCTCAGCGAGAGAAGGCCAAAATGAACACTTCATGCAGAACTCCTGTATTTTGATGAAAACTCACTGAAATCAAGCTGTAACTTCAAGTTTATGCACCTTTCTATGCTTTCAGGTTGAAACTTGACTGAAAACACACGTTGAAAAAAAGTTATGGCATTTTTGTATTACAGGTCACAAATAGTGTTTTCTCAGCGAGAGAAGGCCAAAATGAACACTTCATGCAGAACTCCTGTATTTTGATGAAAACTCACTGAAATCAAGCTGTAACTTCAAGTTTATGCATCTTTCTATGCTTTCAGGTTGAAACTTGACTGAAAACTCACTTTGAAGAAAAGTTATGGCTGTTTTGTGTGACAGGTCACAAATATTGTTTTATCAGCGAGAGAAGGCCAAAATGAACACTTCATGCAGAACTCCTGTATTTTGATGAAAACTCACTGAAATCAAGCTGTATCTTCAAAATTATGCTTCTTTCTATGCTTTCAGGTTGAAACTTGACTGAAAACTCACTTTGAAGAAAAGTTATGGCTGTTTTGTGTGACAGGTCACAAATATTGTTTTCTCAGCGAGAGAAGGCCAAAATGAACACTTCATGCAGAACTCCTGTATTTTGATGAAAACTCACTGAAATCAAGCTGTAACTTCAAGTTTATGCATCTTTCTATGCTTTCAGGTTGAAACTTGACTGAAAACTCACTTTGAACAAAAGTTATGGCATTTTTGTATCACAGGTCACAAATAGTGTTTTCTCAGCGAGAGAAGGCCAAAATGAACACTTCATGCAGAACTCCTGTATTTTGATGAAAACTCACTGAAATCAAGCTGTATCTTCAAGTTTATGCATCTTTCTATGCTTTCAGGTTGAAACTTGACTGAAAACTCACTTTGAAGAAAAGTTATGGCTGTTTAGTGTGACAGGTCACAAATATTGTTTTCTCAGCGAGAGAAGGCCAACATGAACACTTCATGCAGAACTCCTGTATTTTGAAGAAAACTCACTGAAATCAAGCTGTAACTTCAAGTTTATGCATCTTTCTATGCTTTCAGGTTGAAACTTGACTGAAAACTCACTTTGAACAAAAGTTATGGCATTTTTGTATCACAGGTCACAAATAGTGTTTTCTCAGCGAGAGAAGGCCAAAATGAACACATCATGCAGAACTCCTGTATTTTGATGAAAACTCACTGAAATCAAGCTGTAACTTCAAGTTTATGCATCTTTCTATGCTTTCAGGTTGAAACTTGACTGAAAACTCACTTTGAACAAAAGTTATGGCATTTTTGTATCACAGGTCACAAATAGTGTTTTCTCAGCGAGAGAAGGCCAAAATGAACACTTCATGCAGAACTCCTGTATTTTGATGAAAACTCACTGAAATCAAGCTGTAACTTCAAGTTTATGCATCTTTCTATGCTTTCAGGTTGAAACTTGACTGAAAACTCACTTTGAACAAAAGTTATGGCATTTTTGTATCACAGGTCACAAATAGTGTTTTCTCAGCGAGAGAAGGCCAAAATGAACACTTCATGCAGAACTCCTGTATTTTGATGAAAACTCACTGAAATCAAGCTCTAACTTCAAGTTTATGCATCTTTCTATGCTTTCAGGTTGAAACTTGACTGAAAACTCACTTTGAACAAAAGTTATGGCTGTTTTGTGTCGCAGGTCACAAATAGCGTTTTCTCAGCAAGAGAAGGCCAAAATGAACACTTCATGCAGAACTCCTGTATTTTGATGAAAACTCACTGAAATCAAGCTGTAACTTCAAGTTTATGCATCTTTCTATGCTTTCAGGATGAAACTTGACTGAAAACTCACTTTGAAGAAAAGTTATGGCTGTTTTGTGTGGCAGGTCACAAATAGTGTTTTATCAGCAAGAGAAGGCCAAAATGAACACTTCATGCAGAACTCCTGTATTTTGATGAAAACTCACTGAAATCAAGCTGTAACTTCAAGTTTATGCATCTTTCTATGCTTTCAGGTTGAAACTTGACTGAAAACTCACTTTTTAAAAAAAGTTATGGCATTTTTGTATCACAGGTCACAAATAGTGTTTTCTCAGCGAGAGAAGGCCAAAATGAACACTTCATGCAGAACTCCTGTATTTTGATGAAAACTCACTGAAATCAAGCTGTAACTTCAAGTTTATGCATCTTTCTATGCTTTCAGGTTGAAACTTGACTGAAAACTCACTTTGAACAAAAGTTATGGCATTTTTGTATCACAGGTCACAAATAGTGTTTTCTCAGCGAGAGAAGGCCAAAATGAACACTTCATGCAGAACTCCTGTATTTTGATGAAAACTCACTGAAATCAAGCTGTAACTTCAAGTTTATGCATCTTTCTATGCTTTCAGGTTGAAACTTGACTGAAAACTCACTTTGAAGAAAAGTTATGGCTGTTTAGTGTGACAGGTCACAAATATTGTTTTCTCAGCGAGAGAAGGCCAACATGAACACTTCATGCAGAACTCCTGTATTTTGAAGAAAACTCACTGAAATCAAGCTGTAACTTCAAGTTTATGCATCTTTCTATGCTTTCAGGTTGAAACTTGACTGAAAACTCACTTTGAACAAAAGTTATGGCATTTTTGTATCACAGGTCACAAATAGTGTTTTCTCAGCGAGAGAAGGCCAAAATGAACACATCATGCAGAACTCCTGTATTTTGATGAAAACTCACTGAAATCAAGCTGTAACTTCAAGTTTATGCATCTTTCTATGCTTTCAGGTTGAAACTTGACTGAAAACTCACTTTGAACAAAAGTTATGGCATTTTTGTATCACAGGTCACAAATAGTGTTTTCTCAGCGAGAGAAGGCCAAAATGAACACTTCATGCAGAACTCCTGTATTTTGATGAAAACTCACTGAAATCAAGCTGTAACTTCAAGTTTATGCATCTTTCTATGCTTTCAGGTTGAAACTTGACTGAAAACTCACTTTGAACAAAAGTTATGGCATTTTTGTATCACAGGTCACAAATAGTGTTTTCTCAGCGAGAGAAGGCCAAAATGAACACTTCATGCAGAACTCCTGTATTTTGATGAAAACTCACTGAAATCAAGCTCTAACTTCAAGTTTATGCATCTTTCTATGCTTTCAGGTTGAAACTTGACTGAAAACTCACTTTGAACAAAAGTTATGGCTGTTTTGTGTCGCAGGTCACAAATAGCGTTTTCTCAGCAAGAGAAGGCCAAAATGAACACTTCATGCAGAACTCCTGTATTTTGATGAAAACTCACTGAAATCAAGCTGTAACTTCAAGTTTATGCATCTTTCTATGCTTTCAGGATGAAACTTGACTGAAAACTCACTTTGAAGAAAAGTTATGGCTGTTTTGTGTGGCAGGTCACAAATAGTGTTTTATCAGCAAGAGAAGGCCAAAATGAACACTTCATGCAGAACTCCTGTATTTTGATGAAAACTCACTGAAATCAAGCTGTAACTTCAAGTTTATGCATCTTTCTATGCTTTCAGGTTGAAACTTGACTGAAAACTCACTTTTTAAAAAAAGTTATGGCATTTTTGTATCACAGGTCACAAATAGTGTTTTCTCAGCGAGAGAAGGCCAAAATGAACACTTCATGCAGAACTCCTGTATTTTGATGAAAACTCACTGAAATCAAGCTGTAACTTCAAGTTTATGCATCTTTCTATGCTTTCAGGTTGAAACTTGACTGAAAACTCACTTTGAACAAAAGTTATGGCATTTTTGTATCACAGGTCACAAATAGTGTTTTCTCAGCGAGAGAAGGCCAAAATGAACACTTCATGCAGAACTCCTGTATTTTGATGAAAACTCACTGAAATCAAGCTGTAACTTCAAGTTTATGCATCTTTCTATGCTTTCAGGTTGAAACTTGACTGAAAACTCACTTTGAACAAAAGTTATGGCATTTTTGTATCACAGGTCACAAATAGTGTTTTCTCAGCGAGAGAAGGCCAAAATGAACACTTCATGCAGAACTCCTGTATTTTGATGAAAACTCACTGAAATCAAGCTGTATCTTCAAGTTTATGCATCTTTCTATGCTTTCAGGTTGAAACTTGACTGAAAACTCACTTTGAACAAAAGTTATGGCATTTTTGTATCACAAGTCACAAATAGTGTTTTCTCAGCGAGAGAAGGCCAAAATGAACACTTCATGCAGAACTCCTGTATTTTGATGAAAACTCACTGAAATCAAGCTGTAACTTCAAGTTTATGCATCTTTCTATGCTTTCAGGTTGAAACTTGACTGAAAACTCACTTTGAACAAAAGTTATGGCATTTTTGTATCACAGGTCACAAATAGTGTTTTCTCAGCGAAAGAAGGCCAAAATGAACACTTCATGCAGAACTCCTGTATTTTGATGAAAACTCACTGAAATCAAGCTGTAACTTCAAGTTTATGCATCTTTCTATGCTTTCAGGATGAAACTTGACTGAAAACTCACTTTGAAGAAAAGTTATGGTTGTTTTGTGTGGCAGGTCACAAATATTGTTTTCTCAGCGAGAGAAGGCCAAAATGAACACTTCATGCAGAACTCCTGTATTTTGATGAAAACTCACTGAAATCAAGCTGTAACTTCAAGTTTATGCATCTTTCTATGCTTTCAGTTTGAAACTTGACTGAAAACTAACTTTGAACAAAAGTTATGGCTGTTTTGTGTCGCAGGTCAGAAATAGCGTTTTCTCAGCGAGAGAAGGCCAAAATGAACACTTCATGCAGAACTCCTGTATTTTGATGAAAACTCACTGAAATCAAGCTGTAACTTCAAGTTTATGCATCTTTCTTTGCTTTCAGGTTGAAACTCTATTGAAAACTCACTTTGAACAAAAGTTATGGAATTTTTGTATCACAGGTCACAAATAGTGTTTTCTCAGCGAGAGAAGGCCAAAATGAACACTTCATGCAGAACTCCTGTATTTTGATGAAAACTCACTGAAATCAAGCTGTAACTTCAAGTTTATGCATCTTTCTATGCTTTCAGGTTGAAACTTGACTGAAAACTCACTTTGAACAAAAGTTATGGCATTTTTGTATCACAGGTCACAAATAGTGTTTTCTCAGCGAGAGAAGGCCAAAATGAACACTTCATGCAGAACTCCTGTATTTTGATGAAAACTCACTGAAATCAAGCTGTAACTTCAAGTTTATGCATCTTTCTATGCTTTCAGGTTGAAATTTGACTGAAAACTCACTTTGAACAAAAGTTATGGCTGTTTTGTGTCGCAGGTCACAAATAGCGTTTTCTCAGCGAGAGAAGGCCAAAATGAGCACTTCATGCAGAACTCCTGTATTTTGATGAAAACTCACTGAAATCAAGCTGTATCTTCAAGTTTATGCATCTTTCTATGCTTTCAGGATGAAACTTGACTGAAAACTCACTTTGAACAAAAGTTATGGCATTTTTGTATCACAGGTCACAAATAGTGTTTTCTCAGCGAGAGAAGGCCAAAATGAACACTTCATGCAGAACTCCTGTATTTTGATGAAAACTCACTGAAATCAAGCTGTAACTTCAAGTTTTTGCATCTTTCTATGCTTTCAGGTTGAAACTTGACTGAAAACTCACTTTGAACAAAAGTTATGGCATTTTTGTATCACAGGTCACAAATAGTGTTTTCTCAGCGAGAGAAGGCAAAAATGAACACTTCATGCAGAACTCCTGTATTTTGATGAAAACTCACTGAAATCAAGCTGTAACTTCAAGTTTATGCATCTTTCTATGCTTTCAGGTTGAAACTTGACTGAAAACTCACTTTGAACAAAAGTTATAGCATTTTTGTGTCGCAGGTCACAAATAGCGTTTTCTCAGCGAGAGAAGGCCAAAATGAACACTTCATGCAGAACTGCTGTATTTTGATGAAAACTCACTGAAATCAAGCTGTAACTTCAAGTTTTTGCATCTTTCTATGCTTTCAGGTTGAAACTTGACTGAAAACTCACTTTGAACAAAAGTTATGGCTTTTTTGTATCACAGGTCACAAATAGTGTTTTCTCAGCGAGAGAAGGCCAAAATGAACACTTCATGCAGAACTCCTGTATTTTGATGAAAACTCACTGAAATCAAGCTGTAACTTCAAGTTTATGCATCTTTCTATGCTTTCAGGTTTAAACTTGACTGAAAACTCACTTTGAAAAAAAGTTATGGCTGTTTTGTGTCGCAGGTCACAAATAGCGTTTTCTCAGCGAGAGAAGGCCAAAATGAACACTTCATGCAGAACTCCTGTGTTTTGATGAAAACTCACTGAAATCAAGCTGTAACTTCAAGTTTTTGCATCTTTCTATGCTTTCAGGTTGAAACTTGACTGAAAACTCACTTTGAACAAAAGTTATGGCATTGTTGTATCACAGGTCACAAATAGTGTTTTCTCAGCGAGAGAAGGCCAAAATGAGCACTTCATGCAGAACTCCTGTATTTTGATGAAAACTCACTGAAATCAAGCTGTAACTTCAAGTTTATGCATCTTTCTATGCTTTCAGGATGAAACTTGACTGAAAACTCACTTTGAACAAAAGTTATGGAATTTTTGTATCACAGGTCACAAATAGTGTTTTCTCAGCGAGAGAAGGCCAAAATGAACACTTCATGCAGAACTCCTGTATTTTGATGAAAACTCACTGAAATCAAGCTGTAACTTCAAGTTTATGCATCTTTCTATGCTTTCAGGTTGAAACTTGACTGAAAACTCACTTTGAACAAAAGTTATGGCATTTTTGTATCACAGGTCACAAATAGTGTTTTCTCAGCGAGAGAAGGCCAAAATGAACACTTCATGCAGAACTCCTGTATTTTGATGAAAACTCACTGAAATCAAGCTGTAACTTCAAGTTTTTGCATCTTTCTATGCTTTCAGTTTAAACTTGACTGAAAACTCACTTTGAACAAAAGTTATGGCATTTTTGTATCACAGGTCACAAATAGTGTTTTCTCAGCGAGAGAAGGCCAAAATGAACACTTCATGCAGAACTCCTGTATTTTGATGAAAACTCACTGAAATCAAGCTGTAACTTCAAGTTTATGCATCTTTCTATGCTTTCAGGTTGAAACTTGACTGAAAACTCACTTTGAACAAAAGTTATGGCTGTTTTGTGTCGCAGGTCACAAATAGCGTTTTCTCAGCGAGAGAAGGCCAAAATGAACACTTCATGCAGAACTCCTGTATTTTGATGAAAACTCACTGAAATCAAGCTGTAACTTCAAGTTTATGCTTCTTTCTATGCTTTCAGGTTGAAACTTGACTGAAAACTCACTTTGAACAAAAGTTATGGAATTTTTGTATCACAGGTCACAAATAGTGTTTTCTCAGCGAGAGAAGGCCAAAATGAACACTTCATGCAGAACTCCTGTATTTTGATGAAAACTCACTGAAATCAAGCTGAAACTTCAAGTTTATGCATCTTTCTATGCTTTCAGGTTGAAATTTGACTGAAAACTCACTTTGAACAAAAGTTATGGCTGTTTTGTGTCGCAGGTCACAAATAGCGTTTTCTCAGCGAGAGAAGGCCAAAATGAGCACTTCATGCAGAACTCCTGTATTTTGATGAAAACTCACTGAAATCTAGCTGTAACTTCAAGTTTATGCATCTTTCTATGCTTTCAGGTTGAAATTTGACTGAAAACTCACTTTGAACAAAAGTTATGGCTGTTTTGTGTCGCAGGTCACAAATAGTGTTTTCTCAGCGAGAGAAGGCCAAAATGAGAACTTCATGAAGAACTCCTGTATTTTGATGTAAACTCACTGAAATCAAGCTATAACTTCAAGTTTATGCATCTTTCTATGCTTTCAGGATGAAACTTGACTGAAAACTCACTTTGAACAAAAGTTATGGCTGTTTTTTGTCGCAAGTCACAAATAGCGTTTTCTCAGCGAGAGAAGGCCAAAATGAACACTTCATGCAGAACTCCTGTATTTTGATGAAAACTCACTGAAATCAAGCTGTAACTTCAAGTTTATGCATCTTTCTATGCTTTCAGGTTGAAACTTGACTGAAAACTCACTTTGAATAAAAGTTATGGCATTTTTGTATCACAGGTCACAAATAGTGTTTTCTCAGCGAGAGAAGGCAAAAATGAACACTTCATGCAGAACTCCTGTATTTTGATGAAAACTCACTGAAATCAAGCTGTAACTTCAAGTTTATGCATCTTTCTATGCTTTCAGGTTGAAACTTGACTGAAAACTCACTTTGAACAAAAGTTATGGCTGTTTCGTGTCGCAGGTCACAAATAGCGTTTTCTCAGCGAGAGAAGGCCAAAATGAACACTTCATGCAGAACTCCTGTATTTTGATGAAAACTCACTGAAATCAAGCTGTAACTTCAAGTTTATGCATCTTTCTATGCTTTCAGGATGAAACTTGACTGAAAACTCACTTTGAAGAAAGTTATGGCTTTTTTGTGTCGCAGGTCACAAATAGTGTTTTCTCAGCGAGAGAAGGCCAAAATGAACACTTAATGCAGAACTCCTGTATTTTGATGAAAACTCACTGAAATCAAGCTGTAACTTCAAGTTTATGCATGTTTCTATGCTTTCAGGATGAAACTTGACTGAAAACTCACTTTGAACAAAAGTTATGGCTGTTTTTTGTCGCAGGTCACAAATAGTGTTTTCTCAGCGAGAGAAGGCCAAAATGAACACTTCATGCAGAACTCCTGTATTTTGATGAAAACTCACTGAAATCAAGCTGTAACTTCAAGTTTATGCATCTTTCTATGCTTTCAGGTTGAAACTTGACTGAAAACTCACTTGGAACAAAAGTTATGGCATTTTTGTATCACAGGTCACAAATAGTGTTTTCTCAGCGAGAGAAGGCCAAAATGAACACTTCATGCAGAACTCCTGTATTTTGATGAAAACTCACTGAAATCAAGCTGTAACTTCAAGTTTTTGCATCTTTCTATGCTTTCAGGTTGAAACTTGACTGAAAACTCACTTTGAACAAAAGTTATGGCATTTTTGTATCACAGGTCACAAATAGTGTTTTCTCAGCGAGAGAAGGCAAAAATGAAAACTTCATGCAGAACTCCTGTATTTTGATGAAAACTCACTGAAATCAAGCTGTAACTTCAAGTTTATGCATCTTTCTATGCTTTCAGGTTGAAACTTGACTGAAAACTCGCTTTGAAGAAAAGTTATGGCTTTTTTGTGTCGCAGGTCACAAATAGCGTTTTCTCAGCGAGAGAAGGCCAAAATGAGCACTTCATGCAGAACTCCTGTATTTTGATGAAAACTCACTGAAATCAAGCTGTAACTTCAAGTTTATGCATCTTTCTATGCTTTCAGGTTGAAATTTGACTGAAAACTCACTTTGAAGAAAAGTTATGGCATTTTTGTATCACAGGTCACAAATAGTGTTTTCTCAGCGAGAGAAGGCCAAAATGAACACTTCATGCAGAACTCCTGTATTTTGATGAAAACTCACTGAAATCAAGCTGTAACTTCAAGTTTATGCATGTTTCTATGCTTTCAGGATGAAACTTGACTGAAAACTCACTTTGAACAAAAGTTATGGCTGTTTTTTGTCGCAGGTCACAAATAGTGTTTTCTCAGCGAGAGAAGGCCAAAATGAACACTTCATGCAGAACTCCTGTATTTTGATGAAAACTCACTGAAATCAAGCTGTAACTTCAAGTTTATGCATCTTTCTATGCTTTCAGCTTGAAATTTGACTGAAAACTCACTTTGAACAAAAGTTATGGCTGTTTTGTGTCGCAGGTCACAAATAGCGTTTTCTCAGCGAGAGAAGGCCAAAATGAGCACTTCATGCAGAACTCCTGTATTTTGATGAAAACTCACTGAAATCAAGCTGTAACTTCAAGTTTATGCATCTTTCTATGCTTTCAGGATGAAACTTGACTTAAAACTCACTTTGAACAAAAGTTATGGAATTTTTGTATCACAGGTCACAAATAATGTTTTCTCAGCGAGAGAAGGCCAAAATGAACACTTCATGCAGAACTCCTGTATTTTGATGAAAACTCACTGAAATCAAGCTGTAACTTCAAGTTTATGCATCTTTCTATGCTTTCAGGTTGAAACTTGACTGAAAACTCACTTTGAACAAAAGTTATGGCATTTTTGTATCACAGGTCACAAATAGTGTTTTCTCAGCGAGAGAAGGCCAAAATGAGCACTTCATGCAGAACTCCTGTATTTTGATGAAAACTCACTGAAATCAAGCTGTAACTTCAAGTTTATGCATCTTTCTATGCTTTCAGGATGAAACTTGACTTAAAACTCACTTTGAACAAAAGTTATGGAATTTTTGTATCACAGGTCACAAATAATGTTTTCTCAGCGAGAGAAGGCCAAAATGAACACTTCATGCAGAACTCCTGTATTTTGATGAAAACTCACTGAAATCAAGCTGTAACTTCAAGTTTATGCATCTTTCTATGCTTTCAGGTTGAAACTTGACTGAAAACTCACTTTGAACAAAAGTTATGGCATTTTTGTATCACAGGTCACAAATAGTGTTTTCTCAGCGAGAGAAGGCCAAAATGAACACTTCATGCAGAACTCCTGTATTTTGATGAAAACTCACTGAAATCAAGCTGTAACTTCAAGTTTATGCATCTTTCTATGCTTTCAGGTTGAAACTTGACTGAAAACTCACTTTGAACAAAAGTTATGGCTGTTTTGTGTCGCAGGTCACAAATAGTGTTTTCTCAGCGAGAGAAGGCCAAAATGAACACTTCATGCAGAACTCCTGTATTTTGATGAAAACTCACTGAAATCAAGCTGTAACTTCAAGTTTATGCATCTTTCTATGCTTTCAGGTTGAAACTTGACTGAAAACTCACTTTGAACAAAAGTTATGGCATTTTTGTATCACAGGTCACAAATAGTGTTTTCTCAGCGAGAGAAGGCCAAAATGAACACTTCATGCAGAACTCCTGTATTTTGATGAAAACTCACTGAAATCAAGCTGTAACTTCAAGTTTATGCTTCTTTCTATGCTTTCAGGTTGAAACATGACTGAAAACTCACTTTGAACAAAAGTTATGGCATTTTTGTGTCGCAGGTCACAAATAGCGTTTTCTCAGCGAGAGAAGGCCAAAATGAACACTTCATGCAGAACTCCTGTATTTTGATGAAAACTCACTGAAATCAAGCTGTAACTTCAAGTTTATGCATCTTTCTATGCTTTCAGGTTGAAACTTGACTGAAAACTCACTTTGAACAAAAGTTATGGCATTTTTGTATCACAGGTCACAAATAGTGTTTTCTCAGCGAGAGAAGGCCAAAATGAACACTTCATGCAGAACTCCTGTATTTTGATGAAAACTCACTGAAATCAAGCTGTAACTTCAAGTTTATGCATCTTTCTATGCTTTCAGGTTGAAACTTGACTGAAAACTCACTTTGAACAAAAGTTGTGGCTGTTTTGTGTCGCAGGTCACAAATAGCGTTTTCTCAGCGAGAGAAGGCCAAAATGAACACTTCATGCAGAACTCCTGTATTTTGATGAAAACTCACTGAAATCAAGCTGTAACTTCAAGTTTATGCATCTTTCTATGCTTTCAGGTTGAAACTTGACTGAAAACTCACTTTGAACAAAATTTATGGCATTTTTGTATCACAGGTCACAAATAGTGTTTTCTCAGCGAGAGAAGGCCAAAATGAACACTTCATGCAGAACTCCTGTGTTTTGATGAAAACTCACTGAAATCAAGCTGTAACTTCAAGTTTATGCATCTTTCTATGCTTTCAGGATGAAACTTGACTGAAAACTCACTTTGAACAAAAGTTATGGCTGTTTTTTGTCGCAGGTCACAAATAGTGTTTTCTCAGCGAGAGAAGGCCAAAATGAACACTTCATGCAGAACTCCTGTATTTTGATGAAAACTCACTGAAATCAAGCTGTAACTTCAAGTTTATGCATCTTTCTATGCTTTCAGGTTGAAACTTGACTGAAAACTCACTTTGAACAAAAGTTATGGCATTTTTGTATCACAGGTCATAAATAGCGTTTTCTCAGCGAGAGAAGGCCAAAATGAACACTTCATGCAGAACTCCTGTATTTTGATGAAAACTCACTGAAATCAAGCTGTAACTTCAAGTTTATGCATCTTTCTATGCTTTCAGGTTGAAACTTGACTGAAAACTCACTTTGAACAAAAGTTATGGCATTTTTGTATCACAGGTCACAAATAGTGTTTTCTCAGCGAGAGAAGGCAAAAATGAACACTTCATGCAGAACTCCTGTATTTTGATGAAAACTCACTGAAATCAAGCTGTAACTTCAAGTTTATGCATCTTTCTATGCTTTCAGGTTGAAACTTGACTGAAAACTCACTTTGAATAAAAGTTATGGCATTTTTGTATCACAGGTCACAAATAGTGTTTTCTCAGCGAGAGAAGGCAAAAATGAACACTTCATGCAGAACTCCTGTATTTTGATGAAAACTCACTGAAATCAAGCTGTAACTTCAAGTTTATGCATCTTTCTATGCTTTCAGGTTGAAACTTGACTGAAAACTCACTTTGAACAAAAGTTATGGCTGTTTCGTGTCGCAGGTCACAAATAGCGTTTTCTCAGCGAGAGAAGGCCAAAATGAACACTTCATGCAGAACTCCTGTATTTTGATGAAAACTCACTGAAATCAAGCTGTAACTTCAAGTTTATGCATCTTTCTATGCTTTCAGGATGAAACTTGACTGAAAACTCACTTTGAAGAAAGTTATGGCTTTTTTGTGTCGCAGGTCACAAATAGTGTTTTCTCAGCGAGAGAAGGCCAAAATGAACACTTAATGCAGAACTCCTGTATTTTGATGAAAACTCACTGAAATCAAGCTGTAACTTCAAGTTTATGCATCTTTCTATGCTTTCAGGTTGAAACTTGACTGAAAACTCACTTTGAAGAAAAGTTATGGCTTTTTAGTGTCGCAGGTCACAAATAGTGTTTTCTCAGCGAGAGAAGGCCAAAATGAACACTTCATGCAGAACTCCTGTATTTTGATGAAAACTCACTGAAATCAAGCTGTAACTTCAAGTTTATGCATCTTTCTATGCTTTCAGGTTGAAACTTGACTGAAAACTCACTTTGAACAAAAGTTATGGCATTTTTGTATCACAGGTCACAAATAGTGTTTTCTCAGCGAGAGAAGGCCAAAATGAACACTTCATGCAGAACTCCTGTATTTTGATGAAAACTCACTGAAATCAAGCTGTAACTTAAAGTTTATGCTTCTTTCTATGCTTTCAGGTTGAAACTTGACTGAAAACTCACTGTGAACAAAAGTTATGGCATTTTTGTGTCGCAGGTCACAAATAGCGTTTTCTCAGCGAGAGAAGGCCAAAATCAACACTTCATGCAGAACTCCTGTATTTTGATGAAAACTCACTGAAATCAAGCTGTAACTTCAAGTTTATGCATCTTTCTATGCTTTCAGGATGAAACTTGACTGAAAACTCACTTTGAACAAAAGTTATGGCATTTTTGTATCACAGGTCACAAATAGTGTTTTCTCAGCGAGAGAAGGCCAAAATGAACACTTCATGCAGAACTCCTGTATTTTGATGAAAACTCACTGAAATCAAGCTGTAACTTCAAGTTTATGCATCTTTCTATGCTTTCAGGTTGAAACTTGACTGAAAACTCACTTTGAATAAAAGTTATGGCATTTTTGTATCACAGGTCACAAATAGTGTTTTCTCAGCGAGAGAAGGCAAAAATGAACACTTCATGCAGAACTCCTGTATTTTGATGAAAACTCACTGAAATCAAGCTGTAACTTCAAGTTTATGCATCTTTCTATGCTTTCAGGTTGAAACTTGACTGAAAACTCACTTTGAACAAAAGTTATGGCTGTTTCGTGTCGCAGGTCACAAATAGCGTTTTCTCAGCGAGAGAAGGCCAAAATGAACACTTCATGCAGAACTCCTGTATTTTGATGAAAACTCACTGAAATCAAGCTGTAACTTCAAGTTTATGCATCTTTCTATGCTTTCAGGATGAAACTTGACTGAAAACTCACTTTGAAGAAAAGTTATGGCTTTTTTGTGTCGCAGGTCACAAATAGTGTTTTCTCAGCGAGAGAAGGCCAAAATGAACACTTAATGCAGAACTCCTGTATTTTGATGAAAACTCACTGAAATCAAGCTGTAACTTCAAGTTTATGCATCTTTCTATGCTTTCAGGTTGAAACTTGACTGAAAACTCACTTTGAAGAAAAGTTATGGCTTTTTAGTGTCGCAGGTCACAAATAGTGTTTTCTCAGCGAGAGAAGGCCAAAATGAACACTTCATGCAGAACTCCTGTATTTTGATGAAAACTCACTGAAATCAAGCTGTAACTTCAAGTTTATGCATCTTTCTATGCTTTCAGGTTGAAACTTGACTGAAAACTCACTTTGAACAAAAGTTATGGCATTTTTGTATCACAGGTCACAAATAGTGTTTTCTCAGCGAGAGAAGGCCAAAATGAACACTTCATGCAGAACTCCTGTATTTTGATGAAAACTCACTGAAATCAAGCTGTAACTTAAAGTTTATGCTTCTTTCTATGCTTTCAGGTTGAAACTTGACTGAAAACTCACTGTGAACAAAAGTTATGGCATTTTTGTGTCGCAGGTCACAAATAGCGTTTTCTCAGCGAGAGAAGGCCAAAATCAACACTTCATGCAGAACTCCTGTATTTTGATGAAAACTCACTGAAATCAAGCTGTAACTTCAAGTTTATGCATCTTTCTATGCTTTCAGGATGAAACTTGACTGAAAACTCACTTTGAACAAAAGTTATGGCATTTTTGTATCACAGGTCACAAATAGTGTTTTCTCAGCGAGAGAAGGCCAAAATGAACACTTCATGCAGAACTCCTGTATTTTGATGAAAACTCACTGAAATCAAGCTGTAACTTCAAGTTTATGCATCTTTCTATGCTTTCAGGTTGAAATTTGACTGAAAACTCACTTTGAAGAAAAGTTATGGCATTTTTGTATCACAGGTCACAAATAGTGTTTTCTCAGCGAGAGAAGGCCAAAATGAACACTTCATGCAGAACTCCTGTATTTTGATGAAAACTCACTGAAATCAAGCTGTAACTTCAAGTTTATGCATGTTTCTATGCTTTCAGGATGAAACTTGACTGAAAACTCACTTTGAACAAAAGTTATGGCTGTTTTTTGTCGCAGGTCACAAATAGTGTTTTCTCAGCGAGAGAAGGCCAAAATGAACACTTCATGCAGAACTCCTGTATTTTGATGAAAACTCACTGAAATCAAGCTGTAACTTCAAGTTTATGCATCTTTCTATGCTTTCAGCTTGAAATTTGACTGAAAACTCACTTTGAACAAAAGTTATGGCTGTTTTGTGTCGCAGGTCACAAATAGCGTTTTCTCAGCGAGAGAAGGCCAAAATGAGCACTTCATGCAGAACTCCTGTATTTTGATGAAAACTCACTGAAATCAAGCTGTAACTTCAAGTTTATGCATCTTTCTATGCTTTCAGGATGAAACTTGACTTAAAACTCACTTTGAACAAAAGTTATGGAATTTTTGTATCACAGGTCACAAATATTGTTTTCTCAGCGAGAGAAGGCCAAAATGAACACTTCATGCAGAACTCCTGTATTTTGATGAAAACTCACTGAAATCAAGCTGTAACTTCAAGTTTATGCATCTTTCTATGCTTTCAGGTTGAAACTTGACTGAAAACTCACTTTGAACAAAAGTTATGGCATTTTTGTATCACAGGTCACAAATAGTGTTTTCTCAGCGAGAGAAGGCCAAAATGATCACTTCATGCAGAACTCCTGTATTTTGATGAAAACTCACTGAAATCAAGCTGTAACTTCAAGTTTATGCATCTTTCTATGCTTTCAGGTTGAAACTTGACTGAAAACTCACTTTGAACAAAAGTTATGGCTGTTTCGTGTCGCAGGTCACAAATAGCGTTTTCTCAGCGAGAGAAGGCCAAAATGAACACTTCATGCAGAACTCCTGTATTTTGATGAAAACTCACTGAAATCAAGCTGTAACTTCAAGTTTATGCATCTTTCTATGCTTTCAGGATGAAACTTGACTGAAAACTCACTTTGAAGAAAAGTTATGGCTTTTTTGTGTCGCAGGTCACAAATAGTGTTTTCTCAGCGAGAGAAGGCCAAAATGAACACTTAATGCAGAACTCCTGTATTTTGATGAAAACTCACTGAAATCAAGCTGTAACTTCAAGTTTATGCATCTTTCTATGCTTTCAGGTTGAAACTTGACTGAAAACTCACTTTGAAGAAAAGTTATGGCTTTTTAGTGTCGCAGGTCACAAATAGTGTTTTCTCAGCGAGAGAAGGCCAAAATGAACACTTCATGCAGAACTCCTGTATTTTGATGAAAACTCACTGAAATCAAGCTGTAACTTCAAGTTTATGCATCTTTCTATGCTTTCAGGTTGAAACTTGACTGAAAACTCACTTTGAACAAAAGTTATGGCATTTTTGTATCACAGGTCACAAATAGTGTTTTCTCAGCGAGAGAAGGCCAAAATGAACACTTCATGCAGAACTCCTGTATTTTGATGAAAACTCACTGAAATCAAGCTGTAACTTAAAGTTTATGCTTCTTTCTATGCTTTCAGGTTGAAACTTGACTGAAAACTCACTGTGAACAAAAGTTATGGCATTTTTGTGTCGCAGGTCACAAATAGCGTTTTCTCAGCGAGAGAAGGCCAAAATCAACACTTCATGCAGAACTCCTGTATTTTGATGAAAACTCACTGAAATCAAGCTGTAACTTCAAGTTTATGCATCTTTCTATGCTTTCAGGATGAAACTTGACTGAAAACTCACTTTGAACAAAAGTTATGGCATTTTTGTATCACAGGTCACAAATAGTGTTTTCTCAGCGAGAGAAGGCCAAAATGAACACTTCATGCAGAACTCCTGTATTTTGATGAAAACTCACTGAAATCAAGCTGTAACTTCAAGTTTATGCATCTTTCTATGCTTTCAGGTTGAAATTTGACTGAAAACTCACTTTGAAGAAAAGTTATGGCATTTTTGTATCACAGGTCACAAATAGTGTTTTCTCAGCGAGAGAAGGCCAAAATGAACACTTCATGCAGAACTCCTGTATTTTGATGAAAACTCACTGAAATCAAGCTGTAACTTCAAGTTTATGCATGTTTCTATGCTTTCAGGATGAAACTTGACTGAAAACTCACTTTGAACAAAAGTTATGGCTGTTTTTTGTCGCAGGTCACAAATAGTGTTTTCTCAGCGAGAGAAGGCCAAAATGAACACTTCATGCAGAACTCCTGTATTTTGATGAAAACTCACTGAAATCAAGCTGTAACTTCAAGTTTATGCATCTTTCTATGCTTTCAGCTTGAAATTTGACTGAAAACTCACTTTGAACAAAAGTTATGGCTGTTTTGTGTCGCAGGTCACAAATAGCGTTTTCTCAGCGAGAGAAGGCCAAAATGAGCACTTCATGCAGAACTCCTGTATTTTGATGAAAACTCACTGAAATCAAGCTGTAACTTCAAGTTTATGCATCTTTCTATGCTTTCAGGATGAAACTTGACTTAAAACTCACTTTGAACAAAAGTTATGGAATTTTTGTATCACAGGTCACAAATATTGTTTTCTCAGCGAGAGAAGGCCAAAATGAACACTTCATGCAGAACTCCTGTATTTTGATGAAAACTCACTGAAATCAAGCTGTAACTTCAAGTTTATGCATCTTTCTATGCTTTCAGGTTGAAACTTGACTGAAAACTCACTTTGAACAAAAGTTATGGCATTTTTGTATCACAGGTCACAAATAGTGTTTTCTCAGCGAGAGAAGGCCAAAATGATCACTTCATGCAGAACTCCTGTATTTTGATGAAAACTCACTGAAATCAAGCTGTAACTTCAAGTTTATGCATCTTTCTATGCTTTCAGGATGAAACTTGACTTAAAACTCACTTTGAACAAAAGTTATGGAATTTTTGTATCACAGGTCACAAATAATGTTTTCTCAGCGAGAGAAGGCCAAAATGAACACTTCATGCAGAACTCCTGTATTTTGATGAAAACTCACTGAAATCAAGCTGTAACTTCAAGTTTATGCATCTTTCTATGCTTTCAGGTTGAAACTTGACTGAAAACTCACTTTGAACAAAAGTTATGGCATTTTTGTATCACAGGTCACAAATAGTGTTTTCTCAGCGAGAGAAGGCCAAAATGAACACTTCATGCAGAACTCCTGTATTTTGATGAAAACTCACTGAAATCAAGCTGTAACTTCAAGTTTATGCATCTTTCTATGCTTTCAGGTTGAAACTTGACTGAAAACTCACTTTGAACAAAAGTTATGGCATTTTTGTATCACAGGTCACAAATAGTGTTTTCTCAGCGAGAGAAGGCCAAAATGAACACTTCATGCAGAACTCCTGTATTTTGATGAAAACTCACTGAAATCAAGCTGTAACTTCAAGTTTATGCATCTTTCTATGCTTTCAGGTTGAAACTTGACTGAAAACTCACTTGGAACAAAAGTTATGGCTGTTTTGTGTCGCAGGTCACAAATAGCGTTTTCTCAGCGAGAGAAGGCCAAAATGAACACTTCATGCAGAACTCCTGTATTTTGATGAAAACTCACTGAAATCAAGCTGTAACTTCAAGTTTATGCATCTTTCTAAGCTTTCAGGATGAAACTTGACTTAAAACTCACTTTTAAGAAAAGTTATGGCTTTTTTGTGTCGCAGGTCACAAATAGCGTTTTCTCAGCGAGAGAAGGCCAAAATCAACACTTCATGCAGAACTCCTGTATTTTGATGAAAACTCACTGAAATCAAGCTGTAACTTCAAGTTTATGCATCTTTCTATGCTTTCAGGATGAAACTTGACTGAAAACTCACTTTGAACAAAAGTTATGGCATTTTTGTATCACAGGTCACAAATAGTGTTTTCTCAGCGAGAGAAGGCCAAAATGAAGACTTCATGCAGAACTCCTGTATTTTGATGAAAACTCACTGAAATCAAGCTGTAACTTCAAGTTTATGCATCTTTCTATGCTTTCAGGTTGAAACTTGACTGAAAACTCACTTGGAACAAAAGTTTTGGCATTTTTGTATCACAGGTCACAAATAGTGTTTTCTCAGCGAGAGAAGGCCAAAATGAACACTTCATGCAGAACTCCTGTATTTTGATGAAAACTCACTGAAATCAAGCTGTAACTTCAAGTTTTTGCATCTTTCTATGCTTTCAGGTTGAAACTTGACTGAAAACTCACTTGGAACAAAAGTTATGGCATTTTTGTATCACAGGTCACAAATAGTGTTTTCTCAGCGAGAGAAGGCCAAAATGAACACTTCAAGCAGAACTCCTGTATTTTGATGAAAACTCACTGAAATCAAGCTGTAACTTCAAGTTTATGCATGTTTCGATGCTTTCAGGATGAAACTTGACTGAAAACTCACTTTGAAGAAAAGTTATGGCTTTTTTGTGTCGCAGGTCACAAATAGTGTTTTCTCAGCGAGAGAAGGCCAAAATGAACACTTCAAGCAGAACTCCTGTATTTTGATGAAAACTCACTGAAATCAAGCTGTAACTTCAAGTTTATGCATCTTTCTATGCTTTCAGGTTGAAACTTGACTGAAAACTCACTTTGAACAAAAGTTATGGCATTTTTGTATCACAGGTCACAAATAGTGTTTTCTCAGCGAGAGAAGGCCAAAATGAACACTTCATGCAGAACTCCTGTATTTTGATGAAAACTCACTGAAATCAAGCTGTAACTTCAAGTTTATGCTTCTTTCTATGCTTTCAGGTTGAAACATGACTGAAAACTCACTTTGAACAAAAGTTATGGCATTTTTGTGTCGCAGGTCACAAATAGCGTTTTCTCAGCGAGAGAAGGCCAAAATGAACACTTCATGCAGAACTCCTGTATTTTGATGAAAACTCACTGAAATCAAGCTGTAACTTCAAGTTTATGCATCTTTCTATGCTTTCAGGTTGAAACTTGACTGAAAACTCACTTTGAACAAAAGTTATGGCATTTTTGTATCACAGGTCACAAATAGTGTTTTCTCAGCGAGAGAAGGCCAAAATGAACACTTCATGCAGAACTCCTGTATTTTGATGAAAACTCACTGAAATCAAGCTGTAACTTCAAGTTTATGCATCTTTCTATGCTTTCAGGTTGAAACTTGACTGAAAACTCACTTTGAACAAAAGTTATGGCTGTTTTGTGTCGCAGGTCACAAATAGTGTTTTCTCAGCGAGAGAAGGCCAAAATGAACACTTCATGCAGAACTCCTGTATTTTGATGAAAACTCACTGAAATCAAGCTTTAACTTCAAGTTTATGCATCTTTCTATGCTTTCAGGTTGAAACTTGACTGAAAACTCACTTTGAACAAAAGTTGTGGCTGTTTTGTGTGGCAGGTCACAAATAGCGTTTTCTCAGCGAGAGAAGGCCAAAATGAACACTTCATGCAGAACTCCTGTATTTTGATGAAAACTCACTGAAATCAAGCTGTAACTTCAAGTTTATGCATCTTTCTATGCTTTCAGGTTGAAACTTGACTGAAAACTCACTTTGAACAAAATTTATGGCATTTTTGTATCACAGGTCACAAATAGTGTTTTCTCAGCGAGAGAAGGCCAAAATGAACACTTCATGCAGAACTCCTGTGTTTTGATGAAAACTCACTGAAATCAAGCTGTAACTTCAAGTTTATGCATCTTTCTATGCTTTCAGGATGAAACTTGACTGAAAACTCACTTTGAACAAAAGTTATGGCTGTTTTTTGTCGCAGGTCACAAATAGTGTTTTCTCAGCGAGAGAAGGCCAAAATGAACACTTCATGCAGAACTCCTGTATTTTGATGAAAACTCACTGAAATCAAGCTGTAACTTCAAGTTTATGCATCTTTCTATGCTTTCAGGTTGAAACTTGACTGAAAACTCACTTTGAACAAAAGTTATGGCATTTTTGTATCGCAGGTCACAAATAGCGTTTTCTCAGCGAGAGAAGGCCAAAATGAACACTTCATGCAGAACTCCTGTATTTTGATGAAAACTCACTGAAATCAAGCTGTAACTTCAAGTTTATGCATCTTTCTATGCTTTCAGGTTGAAACTTGACTGAAAACTCACTTTGAACAAAAGTTATGGCTGTTTTGTGTCGCAGGTCACAAATAGCGTTTTCTCAGCGAGAGAAGGCCAAAATGAACACTTCATGCAGAACTCCTGTATTTTGATGAAAACTCACTGAAATCAAGCTGTAACTTCAAGTTTATGCATCTTTCTATGCTTTCAGGATGAAACTTGACTGAAAACTCACTTTGAACAAAAGTTATGGCATTTTTGTATCACAGGTCACAAATAGTGTTTTCTCAGCGAGAGAAGGCCAAAATGAACACTTCATGCAGAACTCCTGTATTTTGATGAAAACTCACTGAAATCAAGCTGTAACTTAAAGTTTATGCTTCTTTCTATGCTTTCAGGTTGAAACTTGACTGAAAACTCACTGTGAACAAAAGTTATGGCATTTTTGTGTCGCAGGTCACAAATAGCGTTTTCTCAGCGAGAGAAGGCCAAAATCAACACTTCATGCAGAACTCCTGTATTTTGATGAAAACTCACTGAAATCAAGCTGTAACTTCAAGTTTATGCATCTTTCTATGCTTTCAGGATGAAACTTGACTGAAAACTCACTTTTAACAAAAGTTATGGCATTTTTGTATCACAGGTCACAAATAGTGTTTTCTCAGCGAGAGAAGGCCAAAATGAACACTTCATGCAGAACTCCTGTATTTTGATGAAAACTCACTGAAATCAAGCTGTAACTTCAAGTTTACGCGTCTTTCTAAGCTTTCAGGTTGAAACTTGACTGAAAACTCACTTGGAACAAAAGTTATGGCATTTTTGTATCACAGTTCACAAATAGTGTTTTCTCAGCGAGAGAAGGCCAAAATGAACACTTCATGCAGAACTCCTGTATTTTGATGAAAACTCACTGAAATCAAGCTGTAACTTCAAGTTTATGCATCTTTCTATGCTTTCAGGTTGAAACTTGACTGAAAACTCACTTTGAACAAAAGTTATGGCATTTTTGTATCACAGGTCACAAATAGTGTTTTCTCAGCGAGAGAAGGCCAAAATGAACACTTCATGCAGAACTCCTGTATTTTGATGAAAACTCACTGAAATCAAGCTGTAACTTCAAGTTTATGCATCTTTCTATGCTTTCAGGTTGAAACTTGACTGAAAACTCACTTTGAACAAAAGTTATGGCATTTTTGTATCACAGGTCACAAATAGTGTTTTCTCAGCGAGAGAAGGCCAAAATGAACACTTCATGCAGAACTCCTGTATTTTGATGAAAACTCACTGAAATCAAGCTGTAACTTCAAGTTTATGCATCTTTCTATGCTTTCAGGATGAAACTTGACTGAAAACTCACTTTGAAGAAACGTTATGGCTTTTTTGGATCACAGGTCACAAATAGTGTTTTCTCAGCGAGAGAAGGCCAAAATGAACACTTCATGCAGAACTCCTGTATTTTGATGAAAGCTCACTGAAATCAAGCTGTAACTTCAAGTTTATGCTTCTTTCTATGCTTTCAGGTTGAAACTTGACTGAAAACTCACTTTGAACAAAAGTTATGGTATTTTTGTGTCACAGGTCACGAATAGCGTTTTCTCAGCGAGAGAAGGCCAAAATGAACACTTCATGCAGAACTCCTGTATTTTGATGAAAACTCACTGAAATCAAGCTGTAACTTCAAGTTTATGCATCTTTCTATGCTTTCAGGTTGAAATTTGACTGAAAACTCACTTTGAACAAAAGTTATGGCTTTTTTGTGTCGCAGGTCACAAATAGTGTTTTCTCAGCGAGAGAAGGCCAAAATGAACACTTCATGCAGAACTCCTGTGTTTTGATGAAAACTCACTGAAATCAAGCTGTAACTTCAAGTTTATGCATCTTTCTATGCTTTCAGGTTGAAACTTGACTGAAAACTCACTTTGAACAAAAGTTATGGCATTTTTGTATCACAGGTCACAAATAGTGTTTTCTCAGCGAGAGAAGGCTAAAATGAACACTTCATGCAGAACTCCTGTATTTTGATGAAAACTCACTGAAATCAAGCTGTAACTTCAAGTTTATGCATCTTTCTATGCTTTCAGGTTGAAACTTGAGTGAAAACTCACTTTGAACAAAAGTTATGGCTGTTTTGTGTCGCAGGTCACAAATAGCGTTTTCTCAGCGAGAGAAGGCCAAAATGAACACATCATGCAGAACTCCTGTATTTTGATGAAAACTCACTGAAATCAAGCTGTAACTTCAAGTTTATGCATCTTTCTATGCTTTCAGGTTGAAACTTGACTGAAAACTCACTTTGAACAAAAGTTATGGCATTTTTGTATCACAGGTCACAAATAGTGTTTTCTCAGCGAGAGAAGGCAAAAATGAACACTTCATGCAGAACTCCTGTATTTTGATGAAAACTCACTGAAATCAAGCTGTAACTTCAAGTTTATGCATCTTTCTATGCTTTCAGGTTGAAACTTGACTGAAAACTCACTTTGAACAAAAGTTATGGCTGTTTTGTGTTGCAGGTCACAAATAGCGTTTTCTCAGCGAGAGAAGGCCAAAATGAACACTTCATGCAGAACTCCTGTATTTTGATGAAAACTCACTGAAATCAAGCTGTAACTTCAAGTTTATGCATCTTTCTATGCTTTCAGGATGAAACTTGACTGAAAACTCACTTTGAAGAAAAGTTATGGCTTTTTTGTGTCGCAGGTCACAAATAGTGTTTTCTCAGCGAGAGAAGGCCAAAATGAACACTTAATGCAGAACTCCTGTATTTTGATGAAAACTCACTGAAATCAAGCTGTAACTTCAAGTTTATGCATCTTTCTATGCTTTCAGGTTGAAACTTGACTGAAAACTCACTTTGAAGAAAAGTTATGGCTTTTTAGTGTCGCAGGTCACAAATAGTGTTTTCTCAGCGAGAGAAGGCCAAAATGAACACTTCATGCAGAACTCCTGTATTTTGATGAAAACTCACTGAAATCAAGCTGTAACTTCAAGTTTATGCATCTTTCTATGCTTTCAGGTTGAAACTTGACTGAAAACTCACTTTGAACAAAAGTTATGGCATTTTTGTATCACAGGTCACAAATAGTGTTTTCTCAGCGAGAGAAGGCCAAAATGAACACTTCATGCAGAACTCCTGTATTTTGATGAAAACTCACTGAAATCAAGCTGTAACTTAAAGTTTATGCTTCTTTCTATGCTTTCAGGTTGAAACTTGACTGAAAACTCACTGTGAACAAAAGTTATGGCATTTTTGTGTCGCAGGTCACAAATAGCGTTTTCTCAGCGAGAGAAGGCCAAAATCAACACTTCATGCAGAACTCCTGTATTTTGATGAAAACTCACTGAAATCAAGCTGTAACTTCAAGTTTACGCGTCTTTCTAAGCTTTCAGGTTGAAACTTGACTGAAAACTCACTTGGAACAAAAGTTATGGTATTTTTGTATCACAGTTCACAAATAGTGTTTTCTCAGCGAGAGAAGGCCAAAATGAACACTTCATGCAGAACTCCTGTATTTTGATGAAAACTCACTGAAATCAAGCTGTAACTTCAAGTTTATGCATCTTTCTATGCTTTCAGGTTGAAACTTGAGTGAAAACTCACTTTGAACAAAAGTTATGGCTGTTTTGTGTCGCAGGTCACAAATAGCGTTTTCTCAGCGAGAGAAGGCCAAAATGAACACATCATGCAGAACTCCTGTATTTTGATGAAAACTCACTGAAATCAAGCTGTAACTTCAAGTTTATGCATCTTTCTATGCTTTCAGGTTGAAACTTGACTGAAAACTCACTTTGAACAAAAGTTATGGCACTTTTGTATCACAGGTCACAAATAGTGTTTTCTCAGCGAGAGAAGGCAAAAATGAACACTTCATGCAGAACTCCTGTATTTTGATGAAAACTCACTGAAATCAAGCTGTAACTTCAAGTTTATGCATCTTTCTATGCTTTCAGGTTGAAACTTGACTGAAAACTCACTTTGAACAAAAGTTATGGCTGTTTTGTGTCGCAGGTCACAAATAGCGTTTTCTCAGCGAGAGAAGGCCAAAATGAACACTTCATGCAGAACTCCTGTATTTTGATGAAAACTCACTGAAATCAAGCTGTAACTTCAAGTTTATGCATCTTTCTATGCTTTCAGGATGAAACTTGACTGAAAACTCACTTTGAAGAAAAGTTATGGCTTTTTTGTGTCGCAGGTCACAAATAGTGTTTTCTCAGCGAGAGAAGGCCAAAATGAACACTTAATGCAGAACTCCTGTATTTTGATGAAAACTCACTGAAATCAAGCTGTAACTTCAAGTTTATGCATCTTTCTATGCTTTCAGGTTGAAACTTGACTGAAAACTCACTTTGAAGAAAAGTTATGGCTTTTTAGTGTCGCAGGTCACAAATAGTGTTTTCTCAGCGAGAGAAGGCCAAAATGAACACTTCATGCAGAACTCCTGTATTTTGATGAAAACTCACTGAAATCAAGCTGTAACTTCAAGTTTATGCATCTTTCTATGCTTTCAGGTTGAAACTTGACTGAAAACTCACTTTGAACAAAAGTTATGGCATTTTTGTATCACAGGTCACAAATAGTGTTTTCTCAGCGAGAGAAGGCCAAAATGAACACTTCATGCAGAACTCCTGTATTTTGATGAAAACTCACTGAAATCAAGCTGTAACTTAAAGTTTATGCTTCTTTCTATGCTTTCAGGTTGAAACTTGACTGAAAACTCACTGTGAACAAAAGTTATGGCATTTTTGTGTCGCAGGTCACAAATAGCGTTTTCTCAGCGAGAGAAGGCCAAAATCAACACTTCATGCAGAACTCCTGTATTTTGATGAAAACTCACTGAAATCAAGCTGTAACTTCAAGTTTACGCGTCTTTCTAAGCTTTCAGGTTGAAACTTGACTGAAAACTCACTTGGAACAAAAGTTATGGCATTTTTGTATCACAGTTCACAAATAGTGTTTTCTCAGCGAGAGAAGGCCAAAATGAACACTTCATGCAGAACTCCTGTATTTTGATGAAAACTCACTGAAATCAAGCTGTAACTTCAAGTTTATGCATCTTTCTATGCTTTCAGGTTGAAACTTGACTGAAAACTCACTTTGAACAAAAGTTATGGCATTTTTGTATCACAGGTCACAAATAGTGTTTTCTCAGCGAGAGAAGGCCAAAATGAACACTTCATGCAGAACTCCTGTATTTTGATGAAAACTCACTGAAATCAAGCTGTAACTTCAAGTTTATGCATCTTTCTATGCTTTCAGGTTGAAACTTGACTGAAAACTCACTTTGAACAAAAGTTATGGCATTTTTGTATCACAGGTCACAAATAGTGTTTTCTCAGCGAGAGAAGGCCAAAATGAACACTTCATGCAGAACTCCTGTATTTTGATGAAAACTCACTGAAATCAAGCTGTAACTTCAAGTTTATGCATCTTTCTATGCTTTCAGGATGAAACTTGACTGAAAACTCACTTTGAAGAAACGTTATGGCTTTTTTGGATCACAGGTCACAAATAGTGTTTTCTCAGCGAGAGAAGGCCAAAATGAACACTTCATGCAGAACTCCTGTATTTTGATGAAAGCTCACTGAAATCAAGCTGTAACTTCAAGTTTATGCTTCTTTCTATGCTTTCAGGTTGAAACTTGACTGAAAACTCACTTTGAACAAAAGTTATGGTATTTTTGTGTCACAGGTCACGAATAGCGTTTTCTCAGCGAGAGAAGGCCAAAATGAACACTTCATGCAGAACTCCTGTATTTTGATGAAAACTCACTGAAATCAAGCTGTAACTTCAAGTTTATGCATCTTTCTATGCTTTCAGGTTGAAATTTGACTGAAAACTCACTTTGAACAAAAGTTATGGCTTTTTTGTGTCGCAGGTCACAAATAGTGTTTTCTCAGCGAGAGAAGGCCAAAATGAACACTTCATGCAGAACTCCTGTATTTTGATGAAAACTCACTGAAATCAAGCTGTAACTTCAAGTTTATGCATCTTTCTATGCTTTCAGGTTGAAACTTGACTGAAAACTCACTTTGAACAAAAGTTATGGCATTTTTGTATCACAGGTCACAAATAGTGTTTTCTCAGCGAGAGAAGGCTAAAATGAACACTTCATGCAGAACTCCTGTATTTTGATGAAAACTCACTGAAATCAAGCTGTAACTTCAAGTTTATGCATCTTTCTATGCTTTCAGGTTGAAACTTGAGTGAAAACTCACTTTGAACAAAAGTTATGGCTGTTTTGTGTCGCAGGTCACAAATAGCGTTTTCTCAGCGAGAGAAGGCCAAAATGAACACATCATGCAGAACTCCTGTATTTTGATGAAAACTCACTGAAATCAAGCTGTAACTTCAAGTTTATGCATCTTTCTATGCTTTCAGGTTGAAACTTGACTGAAAACTCACTTTGAAGAAACGTTATGGCTTTTTTGGATCACAGGTCACAAATAGTGTTTTCTCAGCGAGAGAAGGCCAAAATGAACACTTCATGCAGAACTCCTGTATTTTGATGAAAGCTCACTGAAATCAAGCTGTAACTTCAAGTTTATGCTTCTTTCTATGCTTTCAGGTTGAAACTTGACTGAAAACTCACTTTGAACAAAAGTTATGGTATTTTTGTGTCACAGGTCACGAATAGCGTTTTCTCAGCGAGAGAAGGCCAAAATGAACACTTCATGCAGAACTCCTGTATTTTGATGAAAACTCACTGAAATCAAGCTGTAACTTCAAGTTTATGCATCTTTCTATGCTTTCAGGTTGAAATTTGACTGAAAACTCACTTTGAACAAAAGTTATGGCTTTTTTGTGTCGCAGGTCACAAATAGTGTTTTCTCAGCGAGAGAAGGCCAAAATGAACACTTCATGCAGAACTCCTGTATTTTGATGAAAACTCACTGAAATCAAGCTGTAACTTCAAGTTTATGCATCTTTCTATGCTTTCAGGTTGAAACTTGACTGAAAACTCACTTTGAACAAAAGTTATGGCATTTTTGTATCACAGGTCACAAATAGTGTTTTCTCAGCGAGAGAAGGCTAAAATGAACACTTCATGCAGAACTCCTGTATTTTGATGAAAACTCACTGAAATCAAGCTGTAACTTCAAGTTTATGCATCTTTCTATGCTTTCAGGTTGAAACTTGAGTGAAAACTCACTTTGAACAAAAGTTATGGCTGTTTTGTGTCGCAGGTCACAAATAGCGTTTTCTCAGCGAGAGAAGGCCAAAATGAACACATCATGCAGAACTCCTGTATTTTGATGAAAACTCACTGAAATCAAGCTGTAACTTCAAGTTTATGCATCTTTCTATGCTTTCAGGTTGAAACTTGACTGAAAACTCACTTTGAAAAAAAGTTATGGCATTTTTGTATCACAGGTCACAAATAGTGTTTTCTTAGCGAGAGAAGGCCAAAATGAACACTTCATGCCGAACTCCTGTGTTTTGATGAAAACTCACTGAAATCAAGCTGTAACTTCAAGTTTATGCATTTTTCTATGCTTTCAGGATGAAACTTGACTGAAAACTCACTTTGAACAAAAGTTATGGCTGTTTTTTGTCGCAGGTCACAAATAGTGTTTTCTCAGCGAGAGAAGGCCAAAATGAACACTTCATGCAGAACTCCTGTATTTTGATGAAAACTCACTGAAATCAAGCTGTAACTTCAAGTTTATGCATCTTTCTATGCTTTCAGGATGAAACTTGACTGAAAACTAACTTTGAACAAAAGTTATGGCTGTTTTTTGTCGCAGGTCACAAATAGTGTTTTCTCAGCGAGAGAAGGCAAAAATGAACACTTCATGCAGAACTCCTGTATTTTGATGAAAACTCACTGAAATCAAGCTGTAACTTCAAGTTTATGCATCTTTCTATGCTTTCAGGTTGAAATTTGACTGAAAACTAACTTTGAACAAAAGTTATGGCTGTTTTGTGTCGCAGGTCACAAATAGCGTTTTCTCAGCGAGAGAAGGCCAAAATGAGCACTTCATGCAGAACTCCTGTACTTTGATGAAAACTCACTGAAATCAAGCTGTAACTTCAAGTTTATGCATCTTTCTATGCTTTCAGGATGAAACTTGACTGAAAACTCACTTTGAACAAAAGTTATGGCATTTTTATATCACAGGTCACAAATAGTGTTTTCTCAGCGAGAGAAGGCCAAAATGAACACTTCATGCAGAACTCCTGTATTTTGATGAAAACTCACTGAAATCAAGCTGTAACTTCAAGTTTATGCATCTTTCTATGCTTTCAGGATGAAACTTGACTTAAAACTCACTTTGAACAAAAGTTAGGGCATTTTTGTATCACAGGTCACAAATAGCGTTTTCTCAGCGAGAGAAGGCCAAAATGAACACTTCATGCAGAACTCCTGTATTTTGATGAAAACTCACTGAAATCAAGCTGTAACTTCAAGTTTATGCATCTTTCTATGCTTTCAGGATGAAACTTGACTGAAAACTCACTTTGAAGAAAAGTTATGGCTTTTTTGTGTCGCAGGTCACAAATAGTGTTTTCTCAGCGAGAGAAGGCCAAAATGAACACTTCATGCAGAACTCCTGTATTTTGATGAAAACTCACTGAAATCAAGCTGTAACTTCAAGTTTATGCATCTTTCTATGCTTTCAGGTTGAAACTTGACTGAAAACTCACTTTGAACAAAAGTTATGGCATTTTTGTATCACAGGTCACAAATAGTGTTTTCTCAGCGAGAGAAGGCCAAAATGAACACTTCATGCAGGACTCCTGTATTTTGATGAAAACTCACTGAAATCAAGCTGTAACTTCAAGTTTATGCATCTTTCTATGCTTTCAGGATGAAACTTGACTGAAAACTCACTTTGAACAAAAGTTATGGCATTTTTGTATCACAGGTCACAAATAGTGTTTTCTCAGCGAGAGAAGGCCAAAATGAACACTTCATGCAGAACTCCTGTATTTTGATGAAAACTCACTGAAATCAAGCTGTAACTTCAAGTTTATGCATCTTTCTATGCTTTCAGGATGAAACTTGACTTAAAACTCACTTTGAACAAAAGTTATGGCATTTTTGTATCACAGGTCACAAATAGCGTTTTCTCAGCGAGAGAAGGCCAAAATGAACACTTCATGCAGAACTCCTGTATTTTGATGAAAACTCACTGAAATCAAGCTGTAACTTCAAGTTTATGCATCTTTCTATGCTTTCAGGATGAAACTTGACTGAAAACTCACTTTGAAGAAAAGTTATGGCTTTTTTGTATCGCAGGTCACAAATAGTGTTTTCTCCGAGAGAGAAGGCCAAAATGAACACTTCATGCAGAACTCCTGTATTTTGATGAAAACTCACTGAAATCAAGCTGTAACTTCAAGTTTATGCATCTTTCTATGCTTTCAGGTTGAAACTTGACTGAAAACTCACTTTGAACAAAAGTTATGGCATTTTTGTATCACAGGTCACAAATAGTGTTTTCTCAGCGAGAGAAGGCCAAAATGAACACTTCATGCAGAACTCCTGTATTTTGATGAAAACTCACTGAAATCAAGCTGTAACTTCAAGTTTATGCATCTTTCTATGCTTTCAGGTTGAAACTTGACTGAAAACTCACTTTGAACAAAAGTTATGGCATTTTTGTGTCGCAGGTCACAAATAGCGTTTTCTCAGCGAGAGAAGGCCAAAATGAACACTTCATGCAGAACTCCTGTATTTTGATGAAAACTCACTGAAATCAAGCTGTAACTTCAAGTTTATGCATCTTTCTATGCTTTCAGGATGAAACTTGACTTAAAACTCACTTTGAACAAAAGTTATGGCATTTTTGTATCACAGGTCACAAATAGTGTTTTCTCAGCGAGAGAAGGCCAAAATGAACACTTCATGCAGAACTCCTGTATTTTGATGAAAACTCACTGAAATCAAGCTGTAACTTCAAGTTTATGCATCTTTTTATGCTTTCAGGTTGAAACTTGACTGAAAACTCACTTTGAACAAAAGTTATGGCATTTTTGTATCACAGGTCACAAATAGTGTTTTCTCAGCGAGAGAAGGCCAAAATGAACACTTCATGCAGAACTCCTGTAGTTTGATGAAAACTCACTGAAATCAAGCTGTAACTTCAAGTTTATGCATCTTTCTATGCTTTCAGGTTGAAACTTGACTGAAAACTCACTTGGAACAAAAGTTATGGCATTTTTGTATCTCAGGTCACAAATAGTGTTTTCTCAGCGAGAGAAGGCCAAAATGAACACTTCATGCAGAACTCCTGTATTTTGATGAAAACTCACTGAAATCAAGCTGTAACTTCAAGTTTATGCATCTTTCTATGCTTTCAGGTTGAAACTTGACTGAAAACTCACTTTGAACAAAAGTTATGGCATTTTTGTATCACAGGTCACAAATAGTGTTTTCTCAGCGACAGAAGGCCAAAATGAACACTTCATGCAGAACTCCTGTATTTTGATGAAAACTCACTGAAATCAAGCTGTAACTTCAAGTTTATGCATCTTTCTATGCTTTCAGGTTGAAACTTGACTTAAAACTCACTTTGAAAAAAAGTTATGGTATTTTTGTGTCGCAGGTCACGAATAGCGTTTTCTCAGCGAGAGAAGGCCAAAATGAACACTTCATGCAGAACTCCTGTATTTTGATGAAAACTCACTGAAATCAAGCTGTAACTTCAAGTTTATGCATCTTTCTATGCTTTCAGGTTGAAACTTGACTGAAAACTCACTTTGAACAAAAGTTATGGCATTTTTGTATCACAGGTCACAAATAGTGTTTTCTCAGCGAGAGAAGGCCAAAATGAACACTTCATGCAGAACTCCTGTATTTTGATGAAAACTCACTGAAATCAAGCTGTAACTTCAAGTTTATGCATCTTTCTATGCTTTCAGGTTGAAACTTGACTGAAAACTCACTTTGAAAAAAAGTTATGGCTGTTTTGTGTCGCAGGTCACAAATAGCGTTTTCTCAGCGAGAGAAGGCGCAAATAAACACTTCATGCAGAACTCCTGTATTTTGATGAAAACTCACTGAAATCAAGCTGTAACTTCAAGTTTATGCATCTTTCTAATCTTTCAGGATGAAACTTGACTTAAAACTCACTTTGAACAAAAGTTATGGCATTTTTGTATCACAGGTCACAAATAGCGTTTTCTCAGCGAGAGAAGGCCAAAATGAACACTTCATGCAGAACTCCTGTATTTTGATGAAAACTCACTGAAATCAAGCTGTAACTTCAAGTTTATGCATCTTTCTATGCTTTCAGGATGAAACTTGACTGAAAACTCACTTTGAACAAAAGTTATGGCATTTTTGTATCACAGGTCACAAATAGTGTTTTCTCAGCGAGAGAAGGCCAAAATGAACACTTCATGCAGAACTCCTGTATTTTGATGAAAACTCACTGAAATCAAGCTGTAACTTCAAGTTTATGCATCTTTCTATGCTTTCAGGTTAGAACTTGACTGAAAACTCACTTTGAACAAAAGTTATGGCTGTTTTGTGTCGCAGGTCACAAATAGCGTTTTCTCAGCGAGAGAAGGCCAAAATGAACACTTCATACAGAACTCCTGTATTTTGATGAAAACTCACTGAAATCAAGCTGTAACTTCAAGTTTATGCATCTTTCTAATCTTTCAGGATGAAACTTGACTTAAAACTCACTTTGAACAAAAGTTATGGCATTTTTGTATCACAGGTCACAAATAGCGTTTTCTCAGCGAGAGAAGGCCAAAATGAACACTTCATGCAGAACTCCTGTATTTTGATGAAAACTCACTGAAATCAAGCTGTAACTTCAAGTTTATGCATCTTTCTGTGCTTTCAGGATGAAACTTGACTGAAAACTCACTTTGAACAAAAGTTATGGCTTTTTTGTGTCGCAGGTCACAAATAGTGTTTTCTCAGCGAGAGAAGGCCAAAATGAACACTTCATGCAGAACTCCTGTATTTTGATGAAAACTCACTGAAATCAAGCTGTAACTTCAAGTTTATGCATCTTTCTATGCTTTCAGGATGAAACTTGACTGAAAACTCACTTTGAAGAAACGTTATGGCTTTTTTGGATCACAGGTCACAAATAGTGTTTTCTCAGCGAGAGAAGGCCAAAATGAACACTTCATGCAGAACTCCTGTATTTTGATGAAAGCTCACTGAAATCAAGCTGTAACTTCAAGTTTATGCTTCTTTCTATGCTTTCAGGTTGAAACTTGACTGAAAACTCACTTTGAACAAAAGTTATGGTATTTTTGTGTCACAGGTCACGAATAGCGTTTTCTCAGCGAGAGAAGGCCAAAATGAACACTTCATGCAAAACTCCTGTATTTTGATGAAAACTCACTGAAATCAAGCTGTAACTTCAAGTTTATGCATCTTTCTATGCTTTCAGGTTGAAATTTGACTGAAAACTCACTTTGAACAAAAGTTATGGCTTTTTTGTGTCGCAGGTCACAAATAGTGTTTTCTCAGCGAGAGAAGGCCAAAATGAACACTTCATGCAGAACTCCTGTATTTTGATGAAAACTCACTGAAATCAAGCTGTAACTTCAAGTTTATGCATCTTTCTATGCTTTCAGGTTGAAACTTGACTGAAAACTCACTTTGAACAAAAGTTATGGCATTTTTGTATCACAGGTCACAAATAGTGTTTTCTCAGCGAGAGAAGGCTAAAATGAACACTTCATGCAGAACTCCTGTATTTTGATGAAAACTTACTGAAATCAAGCTGTAACTTCAAGTTTATGCATCTTTCTATGCTTTCAGGTTGAAACTTGAGTGAAAACTCACTTTGAACAAAAGTTATGGCTGTTTTGTGTCGCAGGTCACAAATAGCGTTTTCTCAGCGAGAGAAGGCCAAAATGAACACATCATGCAGAACTCCTGTATTTTGATGAAAACTCACTGAAATCAAGCTGTAACTTCAAGTTTATGCATCTTTCTATGCTTTCAGGTTGAAACTTGACTGAAAACTCACTTTGAAAAAAAGTTATGGCATTTTTGTATCACAGGTCACAAATAGTGTTTTCTTAGCGAGAGAAGGCCAAAATGAACACTTCATGCAGAACTCCTGTGTTTTGATGAAAACTCACTGAAATCAAGCTGTAACTTCAAGTTTATGCATTTTTCTATGCTTTCAGGATGAAACTTGACTGAAAACTCACTTTGAACAAAAGTTATGGCTGTTTTTTGTCGCAGGTCACAAATAGTGTTTTCTCAGCGAGAGAAGGCCAAAATGAACACTTCATGCAGAACTCCTGTATTTTGATGAAAACTCACTGAAATCAAGCTGTAACTTCAAGTTTATGCATCTTTCTATGCTTTCAGGTTGAAATTTGACTGAAAACTCACTTTGAACAAAAGTTATGGCTGTTTTGTGTCGCAGGTCACAAATAGCGTTTTCTCAGCGAGAGAAGGCCAAAATGAACACTTCATGCAGAACTCCTGTATTTTGATGAAAACTCACTGAAATCAAGCTGTAACATCAAGTTTATGCATCTTTCTATGCTTTCAGGATGAAACTTGACTGAAAACTCACTTTGAAGAAAAGTTATGGCATTTTTGTATCACAGGTCACAAATAGTGTTTTCTCAGCGAGAGAAGGCCAAAATGAACACTTCATGCAGAACTCCTGTATTTTGATGAAAACTCACTGAAATCAAGCTGTAACTTCAAGTTTATGCATCTTTCTATGCTTTCAGGTTGAAACTTGACTGAAAACTCACTTTGAACAAAAGTTATGGCATTTTTGTATCACAGGTCACAAATAGTGTTTTCTCAGCGAGAGAAGGCCAAAATGAACACTTCATGCAGAACTCCTGTATTTTGATGAAAACTCACTGAAATCAAGCTGTAACTTCAAGTTTATGCATCTTTCTATGCTTTCAGGTTGAAACTTGACTGAAAACTCACTTTGAACAAAAGTTGTGGCTGTTTTGTGTCGCAGGTCACAAATAGCGTTTTCTCAGCGAGAGAAGGCCAAAATGAACACTTCATGCAGAACTCCTGTATTTTGATGAAAACTCACTGAAATCAAGCTGTAACTTCAAGTTTATGCATCTTTCTATGCTTTCAGGTTGAAACTTGACTGAAAACTCACTTTGAACAAAATTTATGGCATTTTTGTATCACAGGTCACAAATAGTGTTTTCTCAGCGAGAGAAGGCCAAAATGAACACTTCATGCAGAACTCCTGTGTTTTGATGAAAACTCACTTAAATCAAGCTGTAACTTCAAGTTTATGCATCTTTCTATGCTTTCAGGATGAAACTTGACTGAAAACTAACTTTGAACAAAAGTTATGGCTGTTTTTTGTCGCAGGTCACAAATAGTGTTTTCTCAGCGAGAGAAGGCCAAAATGAACACTTCATGCAGAACTCCTGTATTTTGATGAAAACTCACTGAAATCAAGCTGTAACTTCAAGTTTATGCATCTTTCTATGCTTTCAGGTTGAAACTTGACTGAAAACTCACTTTGAACAAAAGTTATGGCTGTTTTGTGTCGCAGGTCACAAATAGCGTTTTCTCAGCGAGAGAAGGCCAAAATGAACACTTCATGCAGAACTCCTGTATTTTGATGAAAACTCACTGAAATCAAGCTGTAACTTCAAGTTTATGCATCTTTCTATGCTTTCAGGTTGAAATTTGACTGAAAACTCACTTTGAACAAAAGTTATGGCTGTTTTGTGTCGCAGGTCACAAATAGCGTTTTCTCAGCGAGAGAAGGCCAAAATGAACACTTCATGCAGAACTCCTGTATTTTGATGAAAACTCACTGAAATCAAGCTGTAACTTCAAGTTTATGCATCTTTCTATGCTTTCAGGATGAAACTTGACTGAAAACTCACTTTGAAGAAAAGTTATGGCATTTTTGTATCACAGGTCACAAATAGTGTTTTCTCAGCGAGAGAAGGCCAAAATGAACACTTCATGCAGAACTCCTGTATTTTGATGAAAACTCACTGAAATCAAGCTGTAACTTCAAGTTTATGCATCTTTCTATGCTTTCAGGTTGAAACTTGACTGAAAACTCACTTTGAACAAAAGTTATGGCATTTTTGTATCACAGGTCACAAATAGTGTTTTCTCAGCGAGAGAAGGCCAAAATGAACACTTCATGCAGAACTCCTGTATTTTGATGAAAACTCACTGAAATCAAGCTGTAACTTCAAGTTTATGCATCTTTCTATGCTTTCAGGTTGAAACTTGACTGAAAACTCACTTTGAACAAAAGTTGTGGCTGTTTTGTGTCGCAGGTCACAAATAGCGTTTTCTCAGCGAGAGAAGGCCAAAATGAACACTTCATGCAGAACTCCTGTATTTTGATGAAAACTCACTGAAATCAAGCTGTAACTTCAAGTTTATGCATCTTTCTATGCTTTCAGGTTGAAACTTGACTGAAAACTCACTTTGAACAAAATTTATGGCATTTTTGTATCACAGGTCACAAATAGTGTTTTCTCAGCGAGAGAAGGCCAAAATGAACACTTCATGCAGAACTCCTGTGTTTTGATGAAAACTCACTGAAATCAAGCTGTAACTTCAAGTTTATGCATCTTTCGATGCTTTCAGGATGAAACTTGACCGAAAACTAAGTTTGAACAAAAGTTATGACTGTTTTTTGTCGCAGGTCACAAATAGTGTTTTCTCAGCGAGAGAAGGCCAAAATGAACACTTCATGCAGAACTCCTGTATTTTGATGAAAACTCACTGAAATCAAGCTGTAACTTCAAGTTTATGCATCTTTCTATGCTTTCAGGTTGAAACTTGACTGAAAACTCACTTTGAACAAAAGTTATGGCTGTTTTGTGTCGCAGGTCACAAATAGCGTTTTCTCAGCGAGAGAAGGCCAAAATGAACACTTCATGCAGAACTCCTGTATTTTGATGAAAACTCACTGAAATCAAGCTGTAACTTCAAGTTTATGCATCTTTCTAATCTTTCAGGATGAAACTTGACTTAAAACTCACTTTGTACAAAAGTTATGGCATTTTTGTATCACAGGTCACAAATAGCGTTTTCTCAGCGAGAGAAGGCCAAAATGAACACTTCATGCAGAACTCCTGTATTTTGATGAAAACTCACTGAAATCAAGCTGTAACTTCAAGTTTATGCATCTTTCTATGCTTTCAGGATGAAACTTGACTGAAAACTCACTTTGAACAAAAGTTATGGCATTTTTGTATCACAGGTCACAAATAGTGTTTTCTCAGCGAGAGAAGGCCAAAATGAACACTTCATGCAGAACTCCTGTATTTTGATGAAAACTCACTTAAATCAAGCTGTAACTTCAAGTTTAATACTTCTTTCTATGCTTTCAGGATGAAACTTGACTTAAAACTCACTTTGAACAAAAGTTATGGCATTTTTGTATCACAGGTCACAAATAGCGTTTTCTCAGCGAGAGAAGGCCAAAATGAACACTTCATGCAGAACTCCTGTATTTTGATGAAAACTCACTGAAATCAAGCTGTAACTTCAAGTTTATGCATCTTTCTATGCTTTCAGGATGAAACTTGACTTAAAACTCACTTTGAACAAAAGTTATGGCATTTTTGTATCACAGGTCACAAATAGTGTTTTCTCAGCGAGAGAAGGCCAAAATGAACACTTCATGCAGAACTCCTGTATTTTGATGAAAACTCACTGAAATCAAGCTGTAACTTCAAGTTTATGCATCTTTTTATGCTTTCAGGTTGAAACTTGACTGAAAACTCACTTTGAACAAAAGTTATGGTATTTTTGTATCACAGGTCACAAATAGCGTTTTCTCAGTGAGAGAAGGCCAAAATGAACACTTCATGCAGAACTCCTGTATTTTGATGAAAACTCACTGAAATCAAGCTGTAACTTCAAGTTTATGCATCTTTCTATGCTTTCAGGATGAAACTTGACTGAAAACTCACTTTGAACAAAAGTTATGGCATTTTTGTATCACAGGTCACAAATAGTGTTTTCTCAGTGAGAGAAGGCCAAAATGAACACTTCATGCAGAACTCCTGTAGTTTGATGAAAACTCACTGAAATCAAGCTGTAACTTCAAGTTTATGCATCTTTCTATGCTTTCAGGTTGAAACTTGACTGAAAACTCACTTGGAACAAAAGTTATGGCATTTTTGTATCTCAGGTCACAAATAGTGTTTTCTCAGCGAGAGAAGGCCAAAATGAACACTTCATGCAGAACTCCTGTATTTTGATGAAAACTCACTGAAATCAAGCTGTAACTTCAAGTTTATGCATCTTTCTATGCTTTCAGGTTGAAACTTGACTGAAAACTCACTTTGAACAAAAGTTATGGCATTTTTGTATCACAGGTCACAAATAGTGTTTTCTCAGCGACAGAAGGCCAAAATGAACACTTCATGCAGAACTCCTGTATTTTGATGAAAACTCACTGAAATCAAGCTGTAACTTCAAGTTTATGCATCTTTCTATGCTTTCAGGTTGAAACTTGACTGAAAACTCACTTTGAAAAAAAGTTATGGTATTTTTGTGTCGCAGGTCACGAATAGCGTTTTCTCAGCGAGAGAAGGCCAAAATGAACACTTCATGCAGAACTCCTGTATTTTGATGAAAACTCACTGAAATCAAGCTGTAACTTCAAGTTTATGCATCTTTCTATGCTTTCAGGTTGAAACTTGACTCAAAACTCACTTGGAACAAAAGTTATGGCATTTTTGTATCACAGGTCACAAATAGTGTTTTCTCAGCGAGAGAAGGCCAAAATGAACACTTCATGCAGAACTCCTGTATTTTGATGAAAACTCACTGAAATCAAGCTGTAACTTCAAGTTTATGCATCTTTCTATGCTTTCAGGATGAAACTTGACTTAAAACTCACTTTGAACAAAAGTTATGGCATTTTTGTATCACAGGTCACAAATAGCGTTTTCTCAGCGAGAGAAGGCCAAAATGAACACTTCATGCAGAACTCCTGTATTTTGATGAAAACTCACTGAAATCAAGCTGTAACTTCAAGTTTATGCATCTTTCTATGCTTTCAGGATGAAACTTGACTGAAAACTCACTTTGAAGAAAAGTTATGGCTTTTTTGTGTCGCAGGTCACAAATAGTGTTTTCTCAGCGAGAGAAGGCCAAAATGAACACTTCATGCAGAACTCCTGTATTTTGATGAAAACTCACTGAAATCAAGCTGTAACTTCAAGTTTATGCATCTTTCTATGCTTTCAGGTTGAAACTTGACTGAAAACTCTCTTTGAACAAAAGTTATGGCATTTTTGTATCACAGGTCACAAATAGTGTTTTCTCAGCGAGAGAAGGCCAAAATGAACACTTCATGCAGAACTCCTGTATTTTGATGAAAACTCACTGAAATCAAGCTGTAACTTCAAGTTTATGCATCTTTCGATTATTTCAGGATGAAACTTGACTGAAAACTCACTTTGAACAAAAGTTATGGCTGTTTTTTGTCGCAGGTCACAAATAGTGTTTTCTCAGCGAGAGAAGGCCAAAATGAACACTTCATGCAGAACTCCTGTATTTTGATGAAAACTCACTGAAATCAAGCTGTAACTTCAAGTTTATGCATCTTTCTATGCTTTCAGGTTGAAACTTGACTGAAAACTCACTTTGAACAAAAGTTATGGAATTTTTGTATCACAGGTCACAAATAGTGTTTTCTCAGCGAGAGAAGGCCAAAATGAACACTTCATGCAGAACTCCTGTATTTTGATGAAAACTCACTGAAATCAAGCTGTAACTTCAAGTTTTTGCATCTTTCTATGCTTTCAGGTTGAAACTTGACTGAAAACTCACTTTGAACAAAAGTTATGGCATTTTTGTATCACAGGTCACAAATTGTGTTTTCTCAGCGAGAGAAGGCCAAAATGAACACTTCATGCAGAACTCCTGTATTTTGATGAAAACTCACTGAAATCAAGCTGTAACTTCAAGTTTATGCATCTTTCTATGCTTTCAGGTTGAAACTTGACTGAAAACTCACTTTGAACAAAAGTTATGGCATTTTTGTGTCGCAGGTCACAAATAGTGTTTTCTCAGCGAGAGAAGGCCAAAATGAACACTTCATGCAGAACTCCTGTATTTTGATGAAAACTCACTGAAATCAAGCTGTAACTTCAAGTTTATGCATCTTTCTATGCTTTCAGGATGAAACTTGACTGAAAACTCACTTTGAACAAAAGTTATGGAATTTTTGTATCACAGGTCACAAATAGTGTTTTCTCAGCGAGAGAAGGCCAAAATGAACACTTCATGCAGAACTCCTGTATTTTGATGAAAACTCACTGAAATCAAGCTGTAACTTCAAGTTTATGCATCTTTCTATGCTTTCAGGTTGAAACTTGACTGAAAACTCACTTTGAACAAAAGTTATGGCTGTTTTGTGACGCAGGTCACAAATAGCGTTTTCTCAGCGAGAGAAGGCCAAAATGAACACTTCATGCAGAACTCCTGTATTTTGATGAAAACTCACTGAAATCAAGCTGTAACTTCAAGTTTATGCATCTTTCTATGCTTTCAGGATGAAACTTGACTTAAAACTCACTTTGAACAAAAGTTATGGCATTTTTGTATCACAGGTCACAAATAGTGTTTTCTCAGCGAGAGAAGGCCAAAATGAACACTTCATGCAGAACTCCTGTATTTTGATGAAAACTCACTGAAATCAAGCTGTAACTTCAAGTTTATGCATCTTTCTATGCTTTCAGGTTGAAACTTGACTGAAAACTCACTTTGAACAAAAGTTATGGCTGTTTTGTGTCGCAGGTCACAAATAGCGTTTTCTCAGCGAGAGAAGGCCAAAATGAACACTTCATGCAGAACTCCTGTATTTTGATGAAACCTCACTGAAATCAAGCTGTAACTTCAAGTTTATGCATCTTTCGATGCTTTCAGGATGAAACTTGACTTAAAACTCACTTTGAACAAAAGTTATGGCATTTTTGTATCACAGGTCACAAATAGTGTTTTCTCAGCGAGAGAAGGCCAAAATGAACACTTCATGCAGAACGCCTGTATTTTGATGAAAACTCACTGAAATCAAGCTGTAACTTCAAGTTTATGCATCTTTCTATTCTTTCAGGTTGAAACTTGACTGAAAACTCACTTTGAACAAAACTTATGGCATTTTTGTATCACAGGTCACAAATAGTGTTTTCTCAGCGAGAGAAGTCTAAAATGAACACTTCATGCAGAACTCCTGTATTTTGATGAAAACTCACTGAAATCAAGCTGTAACTTCAAGTTTATGCATCTTTCTATGCTTTCAGGTTGAAACTTGACTGAAAACTCACTTTGAACAAAAGTTATGGCTGTTTTGTGTCGCAGGTCACAAATAGCGTTTTCTCAGCGAGAGAAGGCCAAAATGAACACATCATGGAGAACTCCTGTATTTTGATGAAAACTCACTGAAATCAAGCTGTAACTTCAAGTTTATGCATCTTTCTATGCTTTCAGGTTGAAACTTGACTGAAAACTCACTTTGAAATAAAGTTATGGCTGTTTTGTGTCGCAGGTCACAAATAGCGTTTTCTCAGCGAGAGAAGGCCAAAATGAACACTTCATGCAGAACTCCTGTATTTTGATGAAACCTCACTGAAATCAAGCTGTAACTTCAAGTTTATGCATCTTTCGATGCTTTCAGGATGAAACTTGACTTAAAACTCACTTTGAACAAAAGTTATGGCATTTTTGTATCACAGGTCACAAATAGTGTTTTCTCAGCGAGAGAAGGCCAAAATGAACACATCATGGAGAACTCCTGTATTTTGATGAAAACTCACTGAAATCAAGCTGTAACTTCAAGTTTATGCATCTTTCTATTCTTTCAGGTTGAAACTTGACTGAAAACTCACTTTGAACAAAACTTATGGCATTTTTGTATCACAGGTCACAAATAGTGTTTTCTCAGCGAGAGAAGTCTAAAATGAACACTTCATGCAGAACTCCTGTATTTTGATGAAAACTCACTGAAATCAAGCTGTAACTTCAAGTTTATGCATCTTTCTATGCTTTCAGGTTGAAACTTGACTGAAAACTCACTTTGAACAAAAGTTATGGCTGTTTTTTGTCGCAGGTCACAAATAGTGTTTTCTCAGCGAGAGAAGGCCAAAATGAACACTTCATGCAGAACTCCTGTATTTTGATGAAAACTCACTGAAATCAAGCTGTAACTTCAAGTTTATGCATCTTTCTATGCTTTCAGGTTGAAACTTGACTGAAAACTCACTTTGAACAAAAGTTATGGCATTTTTGTATCACAGGTCACAAATAGTGTTTTCTCAGCGAGAGAAGGCCAAAATGAACACTTCATGCAGAACTCCTGTATTTTGATGAAAACTCACTGAAATCAAGCTGTAACTTCAAGTTTATGCTTCTTTCTATGCTTTCAGGTTGAAACTTGACTGAAAACTCACTTTGAATAAAAGTTATGGCATTTTTGTGTCGCAGGTCACAAATAGCGTTTTCTCAGCGAGAGAAGGCCAAAATGAACACTTCATGCAGAACTCCTGTATTTTGATGAAAACTCACTGAAATCAAGCTGTAACTTCAAGTTTATGCATCTTTCTATGCTTTCAGGATGAAACTTGACTGAAAACTCACTTTGAACAAAAGTTATGGCATTTTTGTATCACAGGTCACAAATAGTGTTTTCTCAGCGAGAGAAGGCCAAAATGAACACTTCATGCAGAACTCCTGTATTTTGATGAAAACTCACTGAAATCAAGCTGTAACTTCAAGTTTATGCATCTTTCTATGCTTTCAGGATGAAACTTGACTGAAAACTCACTTTGAACAAAAGTTATGGCATTTTTGTATCACAGGTCACAAATAGTGTTTTCTCAGCGAGAGAAGGCCAAAATGAACACTTCATGCAGAACTCCTGTATTTTGATGAAAACTCACTGAAATCAAGCTGTAACTTCAAGTTTATGCATCTTTCTATGCTTTCAGGATGAAACTTGACTGAAAACTCACTTTGAAGAAAAGTTATGGCTTTTTTGTGTCGCAGGTCACAAATAGTGTTTTCTCAGCGAGAGAAGGCCAAAATGAACACTTCATGCAGAACTCCTGTATTTTGATGAAAACTCACTGAAATCAAGCTGTAACTTCAAGTTTATGCATCTTTCTATGCTTTCAGGTTGAAACTTGACTGAAAACTCACGTTGAACAAAAGTTATGGCATTTTTGTATCACAGGTCACAAATAGTGTTTTCTCAGCGAGAGAAGGCCAAAATGAACACTTCATGCAGAACTCCTGTATTTTGATGAAAACTCACTGAAATCAAGCTGTAACTTCAAGTTTATGCATCTTTCTATGCTTTCAGGTTGAAACTTGACTGAAAACTCACTTTGAACAAAAGTTATGGCATTTTTGTATCACAGGTCACAAATAGTGTTTTTTCAGCGAGAGAAGGCCAAAATGAACACTTCATGCAGAACTCCTGTATTTTGATGAAAACTCACTGAAATCAAGCTGTAACTTCAAGTTTATGCTTCTTTCTATGCTTTCAGGTTGAAACTTGACTGAAAACTCACTTTGAACAAAAGTTATGGCATTTTTGTGTCGCAGGTCACAAATAGCGTTTTCTCAGCGAGAGAAGGCCAAAATGAACACTTCATGCAGAACTCCTGTATTTTGATGAAAATTCACTGAAATCAAGCTGTAACTTCAAGTTTATGCATCTTTCTATGCTTTCAGGATGAAACTTGACTGAAAACTCACTTTGAACAAAAGTTATGGCATTTTTGTATCACAGGTCACAAATAGTGTTTTCTCAGCGAGAGAAGGCCAAAATGAACACTTCATGCAGAACTCCTGTATTTTGATGAAAACTCACTGAAATCAAGCTGTAACTTCAAGTTTATGCATCTTTTTATGCTTTCAGGTTGAAACTTGACTGAAAACTCACTTGGAACAAAAGTTATGGCATTTTTGTATCACAGGTCACAAATAGTGTTTTCTCAGCGAGAGAAGGCCAAAATGAACACTTCATGCAGAACTCCTGTATTTTGATGAAAACTCACTGAAATCAAGCTGTAACTTCAAGTTTATGCATCTTTCTATGCTTTCAGGTTGAAACTTGACTGAAAACTCACTTTGAAGAAAAGTTATGGCATTTTTGTATCACAGGTCACAAATAGTTTTTTCTCAGCGAGAGAAGGCCAAAATGAACACTTCATGCAGAACTCCTGTATTTTAATGAAAACTCACTGAAATCAAGCTGTAACTTCAAGTTTATGCATCTTTCTATGCTTTCAGGATGAAACTTGACTGAAAACTCACTTTGAACAAAAGTTATGGCATTTTTGTATCACAGGTCACAAATAGTGTTTTCTCAGCGAGAGAAGGCCAAAATGAACACTTCATGCAGAACTCCTGTATTTTGATGAAAACTCACTGAAATCAAGCTGTAACTTCAAGTTTATGCATCTTTCTATGCTTTCAGGTTGAAACTTGACTGAAAACTCACTTTGAAGAAAAGTAATGGCATTTTTGTATCACAGGTCACAAATAGTGTTTTCTCAGCGAGAGAAGGCCAAAATGAACACTTCATGCAGAACTCCTGTATTTTGATGAAAACTCACTGAAATCAAGCTGTAACTTCAAGTTTATGCATCTTTCTATGCTTTCAGGATGAAACTTGACTGAAAACTCACTTTGAAGAAAAGTTATGGCTTTTTTGTGTCGCAGGTCACAAATAGTGTTTTCTCAGCGAGAGAAGGCCAAAATGAACACTTCATGCAGAACTCCTGTATTTTGATGAAAACTCACTGAAATCAAGCTGTAACTTCAAGTTTATGCATCTTTCTATGCTTTCAGGTTGAAACTTGACTGAAAACTCACGTTGAACAAAAGTTATGGCATTTTTGTATCACAGGTCACAAATAGTGTTTTCTCAGCGAGAGAAGGCCAAAATGAACACTTCATGCAGAACTCCTGTATTTTGATGAAAACTCACTGAAATCAAGCTGTAACTTCAAGTTTATGCATCTTTCTATTCTTTCAGGTTGAAACTTGACTGAAAACTCACTTTGAACAAAAGTTATGGCATTTTTGTATCACAGGTCACAAATAGTGTTTTCTCAGCGAGAGAAGTCTAAAATGAACACTTCATGCAGAACTCCTGTATTTTGATGAAAACTCACTGAAATCAAGCTGTAACTTCAAGTTTATGCATCTTTCTATGCTTTCAGGTTGAAACTTGACTGAAAACTCACTTTGAACAAAAGTTATGGCTGTTTTGTGTCGCAGGTCACAAATAGCGTTTTCTCAGCGAGAGAAGGCCAAAATGAACACATCATGGAGAACTCCTGTATTTTGATGAAAACTCACTGAAATCAAGCTGTAACTTCAAGTTTATGCATCTTTCTATGCTTTCAGGTTGAAACTTGACTGAAAACTCACTTGGAACAAAAGTTATGGCTGTTTTGTATCACAGGTCACAAATAGTGTTTTCTCAGCGAGAGAAGGCCAAAATGAACACTTCATGCAGAACTCCTGTGTTTTGATGAAAACTCACTGAAATCAAGCTGTAACTTAGAGTTTATGCATCTTTCTATGCTTTCATGATGAAACTTGACTGAAAACTCACTTTGAACAAAAGTTATGGCTGTTTTTTGTCGCAGGTCACAAATAGTGTTTTCTCAGCGAGAGAAGGCCAAAATGAACACTTCATGCAGAACTCCTGTATTTTGATGAAAACTCACTGAAATCAAGCTGTAACTTCAAGTTTATGCATCTTTCTATGCTTTCAGGTTGAAACTTGACTGAAAACTCACTTTGAACAAAAGTTATGGCATTTTTGTATCACAGGTCACAAATAGTGTTTTCTCAGCGAGAGAAGGCCAAAATGAACACTTCATGCAGAACTCCTGTATTTTGATGAAAACTCACTGAAATCAAGCTGTAACTTCAAGTTTATGCTTCTTTCTATGCTTTCAGGTTGAAACTTGACTGAAAACTCACTTTGAACAAAAGTTATGGCATTTTTGTGTCGCAGGTCACAAATAGCGTTTTCTCAGCGAGAGAAGGCCAAAATGAACACTTCATGCAGAACTCCTGTATTTTGATGAAAACTCACTGAAATCAAGCTGTAACTTCAAGTTTATGCATCTTTCTATGCTTTCAGGATGAAACTTGACTGAAAACTCACTTTGAACAAAAGTTATGGCATTTTTGTATCACAGGTCACAAATAGTGTTTTCTCAGCGAGAGAAGGCCAAAATGAACACTTCATGCAGAACTCCTGTATTTTGATGAAAACTCACTGAAATCAAGCTGTAACTTCAAGTTTATGCATCTTTCTATGCTTTCAGGATGAAACTTGACTGAAAACTCACTTTGAAGAAAAGTTATGGCTTTTTTGTGTCGCAGGTCACAAATAGTGTTTTCTCAGCGAGAGAAGGCCAAAATGAACACTTCATGCAGAACTCCTGTATTTTGATGAAAACTCACTGAAATCAAGCTGTAACTTCAAGTTTATGCATCTTTCTATGCTTTCAGGTTGAAACTTGACTGAAAACTCACGTTGAACAAAAGTTATGGCATTTTTGTATCACAGGTCACAAATAGTGTTTTCTCAGCGAGAGAAGGCCAAAATGAACACTTCATGCAGAACTCCTGTATTTTGATGAAAACTCACTGAAATCAAGCTGTAACTTCAAGTTTATACATCTTTCTATGCTTTCAGGTTGAAACTTGACTGAAAACTCACTTTGAACAAAAGTTATGGCATTTTTGTATCACAGGTCACAAATAGTGTTTTTTCAGCGAGAGAAGGCCAAAATGAACACTTCATGCAGAACTCCTGTATTTTGATGAAAACTCACTGAAATCAAGCTGTAACTTCAAGTTTATGCTTCTTTCTATGCTTTCAGGTTGAAACTTGACTGAAAACTCACTTTGAACAAAAGTTATGGCATTTTTGTGTCGCAGGTCACAAATAGCGTTTTCTCAGCGAGAGAAGGCCAAAATGAACACTTCATGCAGAACTCCTGTATTTTATTGAAAATTCACTGAAATCAAGCTGTAACTTCAAGTTTATGCATCTTTCTATGCTTTCAGGATGAAACTTGACTGAAAACTCACTTTGAACAAAAGTTATGGCATTTTTGTATCACAGGTCACAAATAGTGTTTTCTCAGCGAGAGAAGGCCAAAATGAACACTTCATGCAGAACTCCTGTATTTTGATGAAAACTCACTGAAATCAAGCTGTAACTTCAAGTTTATGCATCTTTCTATGCTTTCAGGTTGAAACTTGACTGAAAACTCACTTGGAACAAAAGTTATGGCATTTTTGTATCACAGGTCACAAATAGTGTTTTCTCAGCGAGAGAAGGCCAAAATGAACACTTCATGCAGAACTCCTGTATTTTGATGAAAACTCACTGAAATCAAGCTGTAACTTCAAGTTTATGCATCTTTCTATGCTTTCAGGTTGAAACTTGACTGAAAACTCACTTTGAAGAAAAGTTATGGCATTTTTGTATCACAGGTCACAAATAGTTTTTTCTCAGCGAGAGAAGGCCAAAATGAACACTTCATGCAGAACTCCTGTATTTTGATGAAAACTCACTGAAATCAAGCTGTAACTTCAAGTTTATGCATCTTTCTATGCTTTCAGGTTGAAACTTGACTGAAAACTCACTTTGAACAAAAGTTATGGCATTTTTGTATCACAGGTCACAAATAGTGTTTTCTCAGCGAGAGAAGGCCAAAATGAACACTTCATGCAGAACTCCTGTGTTTTGATGAAAACTCACTGAAATCAAGCTGTAACTTCAAGTTTATGCATCTTTCTATGCTTTCAGGATGAAACTTGACTGAAAACTCACTTTGAACAAAAGTTATGGCTGTTTTTTGTCGCAGGTCACAAATAGTGTTTTCTCAGCGAGAGAAGGCCAAAATGAACACTTCATGCAGAACTCCTGTATTTTGATGAAAACTCACTGAAATCAAGCTGTAACTTCAAGTTTATGCATCTTTCTATGCTTTCAGGTTGAAATTTGACTGAAAACTCACTTTGAACAAAAGTTATGGCTGTTTTGTGTCGCAGGTCACAAATAGCGTTTTCTCAGCGAGAGAAGGCCAAAATGAGCACTTCATGCAGAACTCCTGTATTTTGATGAAAACTCACTGAAATCAAGCTGTAACTTCAAGTTTATGCATCTTTCTATGCTTTCAGGATGAAACTTGACTGAAAACTCACTTTGAACAAAAGTTATGGCATTTTTGTATCACAGGTCACAAATAATGTTTTCTCAGCGAGAGAAGGCCAAAATGAACACTTCATGCAGAACTCCTGTATTTTGATGAAAACTCACTGAAATCAAGCTGTAACTTCAAGTTTATGCATCTTTCTATGCTTTCAGGGTTGAAACTTGACTGAAAACTCACTTTGAAAAAAAGTTATGGCATTTTTGTATCACAGGTCACAAATAGTGTTTTCTCAGCGAGAGAAGGCCAAAATGAACACTTCATGCAGAACTCCTGTATTTTGATGAAAACTCACTGAAATCAAGCTGTAACTTCAAGTTTATGCATCTTTCTATGCTTTCAGGTTGAAACTTGACTGAAAACTCACTTGGAACAAAAGTTATGGCATTTTTGTATCACAGGTCACAAATAGTGTTTTCTCAGCGAGAGAAGGCCAAAATGAACACTTCATGCAGAACTCCTGTATTTTGATGAAAACTCACTGAAATCAAGCTGTAACTTCAAGTTTATGCATCTTTCTATGCTTTCAGGATGAAACTTGACTTAAAACTCACTTTGAACAAAAGTTATGGCATTTTTGTATCACAGGTCACAAATAGCGTTTTCTCAGCGAGAGAAGGCCAAAATGAACACTTCATGCAGAACTCCTGTATTTTGATGAAAACTCACTGAAATCAAGCTGTAACTTCAAGTTTATGCATCTTTCTATGCTTTCAGGATGAAACTTGACTGAAAACTCACTTTGAAGAAAAGTTATGGCTTTTTTGTGTCGCAGGTCACAAATAGTGTTTTCTCAGCGAGAGAAGGCCAAAATGAACACTTCATGCAGAACTCCTGTATTTTGATGAAAACTCACTGAAATCAAGCTGTAACTTCAAGTTTATGCATCTTTCTATGCTTTCAGGTTGAAACTTGACTGAAAACTCACTTTGAACAAAAGTTATGGCATTTTTGTGTCGCAGGTCACAAATAGTGTTTTCTCAGCGAGAGAAGGCCAAAATGAACACTTCATGCAGAACTCCTGTATTTTGATGAAAACTCACTGAAATCAAGCTGTAACTTCAAGTTTATGCATCTTTCTATGCTTTCAGGTTGAAACTTGACTGAAAACTCACTTTGAACAAAAGTTATGGAATTTTTGTATCACAGGTCACAAAAAGTGTTTTCTCAGCGAGAGAAGGCCAAAATGAACACTTCATGCAGAACTCCTGTATTTTGATGAAAACTCACTGAAATCAAGCTGTAACTTCAAGTTTTTGCATCTTTCTATGCTTTCAGGTTGAAACTTGACTGAAAACTCACTTTGAACAAAAGTTATGGCATTTTTGTATCACAGGTCACAAATAGTGTTTTCTCAGCGAGAGAAGGCCAAAATGAACACTTCATGCAGAACTCCTGTATTTTGATGAAAACTCACTGAAATCAAGCTGTAACTTCAAGTTTATGCATCTTTCTATGCTTTCAGGTTGAAACTTGACTGAAAACTCACTTTGAACAAAAGTTATGGCTTTTTTGTGTCGCAGGTCACAAATAGCGTTTTCTCAGCGAGAGAAGGCCAAAATGAGCACTTCATGCAGAACTCCTGTATTTTGATGAAAACTCACTGAAATCAAGCTGTAACTTCAAGTTTATGCATCTTTCTATGCTTTCAGGATGAAACTTGACTGAAAACTCACTTTGAACAAAAGTTATGGAATTTTTGTATCACAGGTCACAAATAGTGTTTTCTCAGCGAGAGAAGGCCAAAATGAACACTTCATGCAGAACTCCTGTATTTTGATGAAAACTCACTGAAATCAAGCTGTAACTTCAAGTTTATGCATCTTTCTATGCTTTCAGGTTGAAACTTGACTGAAAACTCACTTTGAACAAAAGTTATGGCTGTTTTGTGACGCAGGTCACAAATAGCGTTTTCTCAGCGAGAGAAGGCCAAAATGAACACTTCATGCAGAACTCCTGTATTTTGATGAAAACTCACTGAAATCAAGCTGTAACTTCAAGTTTATGCATCTTTCTATGCTTTCAGGATGAAACTTGACTTAAAACTCACTTTGAACAAAAGTTATGGCATTTTTGTATCACAGGTCACAAATAGTGTTTTCTCAGCGAGAGAAGGCCAAAATGAACACTTCATGCAGAACTCCTGTATTTTGATGAAAACTCACTGAAATCAAGCTGTAACTTCAAGTTTATGCATCTTTCTATGCTTTCAGGTTGAAACTTGACTGAAAACTCACTTTGAACAAAAGTTATGGCTGTTTTGTGTCGCAGGTCACAAATAGCGTTTTCTCAGCGAGAGAAGGCCAAAATGAACACTTCATGCAGAACTCCTGTATTTTGATGAAACCTCACTGAAATCAAGCTGTAACTTCAAGTTTATGCATCTTTCGATGCTTTCAGGATGAAACTTGACTTAAAACTCACTTTGAACAAAAGTTATGGCATTTTTGTATCACAGGTCACAAATAGTGTTTTCTCAGCGAGAGAAGGCCAAAATGAACACTTCATGCAGAACTCCTGTATTTTGATGAAAACTCACTGAAATCAAGCTGTAACTTCAAGTTTATGCATCTTTCTATTCTTTCAGGTTGAAACTTGACTGAAAACTCACTTTGAACAAAACTTATGGCATTTTTGTATCACAGGTCACAAATAGTGTTTTCTCAGCGAGAGAAGTCTAAAATGAACACTTCATGCAGAACTCCTGTATTTTGATGAAAACTCACTGAAATCAAGCTGTAACTTCAAGTTTATGCATCTTTCTATGCTTTCAGGTTGAAACTTGACTGAAAACTCACTTTGAACAAAAGTTATGGCTGTTTTGTGTCGCAGGTCACAAATAGCGTTTTCTCAGCGAGAGAAGGCCAAAATGAACACATCATGGAGAACTCCTGTATTTTGATGAAAACTCACTGAAATCAAGCTGTAACTTCAAGTTTATGCATCTTTCTATGCTTTCAGGTTGAAACTTGACTGAAAACTCACTTGGAACAAAAGTTATGGCTGTTTTGTATCACAGGTCACAAATAGTGTTTTCTCAGCGAGAGAAGGCCAAAATGAACACTTCATGCAGAACTCCTGTGTTTTGATGAAAACTCACTGAAATCAAGCTGTAACTTAGAGTTTATGCATCTTTCTATGCTTTCAGGATGAAACTTGACTGAAAACTCACTTTGAACAAAAGTTATGGCTGTTTTTTGTCGCAGGTCACAAATAGTGTTTTCTCAGCGAGAGAAGGCCAAAATGAACACTTCATGCAGAACTCCTGTATTTTGATGAAAACTCACTGAAATCAAGCTGTAACTTCAAGTTTATGCATCTTTCTATGCTTTCAGGTTGAAACTTGACTGAAAACTCACTTTGAACAAAAGTTATGGCATTTTTGTATCACAGGTCACAAATAGTGTTTTCTCAGCGAGAGAAGGCCAAAATGAACACTTCATTCAGAACTCCTGTATTTTGATGAAAACTCACTGAAATCAAGCTGTAACTTCAAGTTTATGCTTCTTTCTATGCTTTCAGGTTGAAACTTGACTGAAAACTCACTTTTAACAAAAGTTATGGCATTTTTGTGTCGCAGGTCACAAATAGCGTTTTCTCAGCGAGAGAAGGCCAAAATGAACACTTCATGCAGAACTCCTGTATTTTGATGAAAACTCACTGAAATCAAGCTGTAACTTCAAGTTTATGCATCTTTCTATGCTTTCAGGATGAAACTTGACTGAAAACTCACTTTGAACAAAAGTTATGGCATTTTTGTATCACAGGTCACAAATAGTGTTTTCTCAGCGAGAGAAGGCCAAAATGAACACTTCATGCAGAACTCCTGTATTTTGATGAAAACTCACTGAAATCAAGCTGTAACTTCAAGTTTATGCATCTTTCTATGCTTTCAGGTTGAAACTTGACTGAAAACTCACTTTGAAGAAAAGTTATGGCATTTTTGTATCACAGGTCACAAATAGTGTTTTCTCAGCGAGAGAAGGCCAAAATGAACACTTCATGCAGAACTCCTGTATTTTGATGAAAACTCACTGAAATCAAGCTGTAACTTCAAGTTTATGCATCTTTCTATGCTTTCAGGATGAAACTTGACTGAAAACTCACTTTGAAGAAAAGTTATGGCTTTTTTGTGTCGCAGGTCACAAATAGTGTTTTCTCAGCGAGAGAAGGCCAAAATGAACACTTCATGCAGAACTCCTGTATTTTGATGAAAACTCACTGAAATCAAGCTGTAACTTCAAGTTTATGCATCTTTCTATGCTTTCAGGTTGAAACTTGACTGAAAACTCACGTTGAACAAAAGTTATGGCATTTTTGTATCACAGGTCACAAATAGTGTTTTCTCAGCGAGAGAAGGCCAAAATGAACACTTCATGCAGAACTCCTGTATTTTGATGAAAACTCACTGAAATCAAGCTGTAACTTCAAGTTTATGCATCTTTCTATGCTTTCAGGTTGAAACTTGACTGAAAACTCACTTTGAACAAAAGTTATGGCATTTTTGTATCACAGGTCACAAATAGTGTTTTTTCAGCGAGAGAAGGCCAAAATGAACACTTCATGCAGAACTCCTGTATTTTGATGAAAACTCACTGAAATCAAGCTGTAACTTCAAGTTTATGCTTCTTTCTATGCTTTCAGGTTGAAACTTGACTGAAAACTCACTTTGAACAAAAGTTATGGCATTTTTGTGTCGCAGGTCACAAATAGCGTTTTCTCAGCGAGAGAAGGCCAAAATGAACACTTCATGCAGAACTCCTGTATTTTGATGAAAATTCACTGAAATCAAGCTGTAACTTCAAGTTTATGCATCTTTCTATGCTTTCAGGATGAAACTTGACTGAAAACTCACTTTGAACAAAAGTTATGGCATTTTTGTATCACAGGTCACAAATAGTGTTTTCTCAGCGAGAGAAGGCCAAAATGAACACTTCATGCAGAACTCCTGTATTTTGATGAAAACTCACTGAAATCAAGCTGTAACTTCAAGTTTATGCATCTTTCTATGCTTTCAGGTTGAAATTTGACTGAAAACTCACTTTGAACAAAAGGTATGGCTTTTTTGTGTCGCAGGTCACAAATAGTGTTTTCTCAGCGAGAGAAGGCCAAAATGAACACTTCATGCAGAACTCCTGTATTTTGATGAAAACTCACTGAAATCAAGCTGTAACTTCAAGTTTATGCATCTTTCTATGCTTTCAGGTTGAAACTTGACTGAAAACTCACTTTGAACAAAAGTTATGGCATTTTTGTATCACAGGTCACAAATAGTGTTTTCTCAGCGAGAGAAGGCTAAAATGAACACTTCATGCAGAACTCCTGTATTTTGATGAAAACTCACTGAAATCAAGCTGTAACTTCAAGTTTATGCATCTTTCTATGCTTTCAGGTTCAAACTTGACTGAAAACTCACTTTGAAAAAAAGTTATGGCATTTTTGTATCACAGGTCACAAATAGTGTTTTCTTAGCATGAGAAGGCCAAAATGAACACTTCATGCAGAACTCCTGTATTTTGATGAAAACTCACTGAAATCAAGCTGTAACTTCAAGTTTATGCATCTTTCTATGCTTTCAGGTTGAAACTTGACTGAAAACTCACTTTGAACAAAAGTTATGGCATTTTTGTATCACAGGTCACAAATAGTGTTTTCTCAGCGAGAGAAGGCCAAAATGAACACTTCATTCAGAACTCCTGTGTTTTGATGAAAACTCACTGAAATCAAGCTGTAACTTCAAGTTTATGCATCTTTCTAGGCTTTCAGGATGAAACTTGACTGAAAACTCACTTTGAACAAAAGTTATGGCTGTTTTTTGTCGCAGGTCACAAATAGTGTTTTCTCAGCGAGAGAAGGCCAAAATGAACACTTCATGCAGAACTCCTGTATTTTGATGAAAACTCACTGAAATCAAGCTGTAACTTCAAGTTTATGCATCTTTCTATGCTTTCAGGTTGAAATTTGACTGAAAACTCACTTTGAACAAAAGTTATGGCTGTTTTGTGTCGCAGGTCACAAATAGCGTTTTCTCAGCGAGAGAAGGCCAAAATGAGCACTTTATGCAGAACTCCTGTATTTTGATGAAAACTCACTGAAATCAAGCTGTAACTTCAAGTTTATGCATCTTTCTATGCTTTCAGGATGAAACTTGACTGAAAACTCACTTTGAACAAAAGTTATGGCATTTTTGTATCACAGGTCACAAATAATGTTTTCTCAGCGAGAGAAGGCCAAAATGAACACTTCATGCAGAACTCCTGTATTTTGATGAAAACTCACTGAAATCAAGCTGTAACTTCAAGTTTATGCATCTTTCTATGCTTTCAGGGTTGAAACTTGACTGAAAACTCACTTTGAAAAAAAGTTATGGCATTTTTGTATCACAGGTCACAAATAGTGTTTTCTCAGCGAGAGAAGGCCAAAATGAACACTTCATGCAGAACTCCTGTATTTTGATGAAAACTCACTGAAATCAAGCTGTAACTTCAAGTTTATGCATCTTTCTATGCTTTCAGGATGAAACTTGACTGAAAACTCACTTTGAACAAAAGTTATGGCATTTTTGTATCACAGGTCACAAATAATGTTTTCTCAGCGAGAGAAGGCCAAAATGAACACTTCATGCAGAACTCCTGTATTTTGATGAAAACTCACTGAAATCAAGCTGTAACTTCAAGTTTATGCATCTTTCTATGCTTTCAGGGTTGAAACTTGACTGAAAACTCACTTTGAAAAAAAGTTATGGCATTTTTGTATCACAGGTCACAAATAGTGTTTTCTCAGCGAGAGAAGGCCAAAATGAACACTTCATGCAGAACTCCTGTATTTTCATGAAAACTCACTGAAATCAAGCTGTAACTTCAAGTTTTTGCATCTTTCTATGCTTTCAGGTTGAAACTTGACTGAAAACTCACTTTGAACAAAAGTTATGGCATTTTTGTATCACAGGTCACAAATAGTGTTTTCTCAGCGAGAGAAGGCCAAAATGAACACTTCATGCAGAACTCCTGTATTTTGATGAAAACTCACTGAAATCAAGCTGTAACTTCAAGTTTATGCATCTTTCTATGCTTTCAGGTTGAAACTTGACTGAAAACTCACTTTGAACAAAAGTTATGGCATTTTTGTGTCGCAGGTCACAAACAGCGTTTTCTCAGCGAGAGAAGTCCAAAATGAACACTTCATGCAGAACTCCTGTATTTTGATGAAAACTCACTGAAATCAAGCTGTAACTTCAAGTTTATGCATCTTTCTATGCTTTCAGGATGAAACTTGACTGAAAACTCACTTTGAACAAAAGTTATGGCATTTTTGTATCACAGGTCACAAATAGTGTTTTCTCAGCGAGAGAAGGCCAAAATGAACACTTCATGCAGAACTCCTGTATTTTGATGAAAACTCACTGAAATCAAGCTGTAACTTCAAGTTTATGCATCTTTCTATGCTTTCAGGTTGAAACTTGACTGAAAACTCACTTTGAACAAAAGTTATGGCATTTTTGTATCACAGGTCACAAATAGCGTTTTCTCAGCGAGAGAAGGCCAAAATGAACACTTCATGCAGAACTCCTGTATTTTGATGAAAACTCACTGAAATCAAGCTGTAACTTCAAGTTTATGCATCTTTCTATGCTTTCAGGTTGAAACTTGACTGAAAACTCACTTGGAACAAAAGTTATGGCATTTTTGTATCACAGGTCACAAATAGTGTTTTCTCAGCGAGAGAAGGCCAAAATGAACACTTCATGCAGAACTCCTGTATTTTGATGAAAACTCACTGAAATCAAGCTGTAACTTCAAGTTTATGCATCTTTCTATGCTTTCAGGTTGAAACTTGACTGAAAACTCACTTTGAACAAAAGTTATGGCATTTTTGTATCACAGGTCACAAATAGTTCTTTCTCAGCGAGAGAAGGCCAAAATGAACACTTCATGCAGAACTCCTGTATTTTGATGAAAACTCACTGAAATCAAGCTGTAACTTCAAGTTTATGCATCTTTCTATGCTTTCAGGTTGAAACTTGACTGAAAACTCACTTGGAACAAAAGTTATGGCATTTTTGTATCACAGGTCACAAATAGTGTTTTCTCAGCGAGAGAAGGCCAAAATGAACACTTCATGCAGAACTCCTGTATTTTATGAAAACTCACTGAAATCAAGCTGTAACTTCAAGTTTATGCATCTTTCTATGCTTTCAGGATGAAACTTGACTGAAAACTCACTTTGAAGAAAAGTTATGGCTTTTTTGTGTCGCAGGTCACAAATAGTGTTTTCTCAGCGAGAGAAGGCCAAAATGAACACTTCATGCAGAACTCCTGTATTTTGATGAAAACTCACTGAAATCAAGCTGTAACTTCAAGTTTATGCATCTTTCTATGCTTTCAGGATGAAACTTGACTGAAAACTCACTTTGAACAAAAGTTATGGCATTTTTGTATCACAGGTCACAAATAGTGTTTTCTCAGCGAGAGAAGGCCAAAATGAACACTTCATGCAGAACTCCTGTATTTTGATGAAAACTCACTGAAATCAAGCTGTAACTTCAAGTTTATGCATCTTTCTATGCTTTCAGGTTGAAACTTGACTGAAAACTCACTTTGAAGAAAAATTATGGCATTTTTGTATCACAGGTCACAAATAGTGTTTTCTCAGCGAGAGAAGGCCAAAATGAACACTTCATGCAGAACTCCTGTATTTTGATGAAAACTCACTGAAATCAAGCTGTAACTTCAAGTTTATGCATCTTTCTATGCTTTCAGGATGAAACTTGACTGAAAACTCACTTTGAAGAAAAGTTATGGCTTTTTTGTGTCGCAGGTCACAAATAGTGTTTTCTCAGCGAGAGAAGGCCAAAATGAACACTTCATGCAGAACTCCTGTATTTTGATGAAAACTCACTGAAATCAAGCTGTAACTTCAAGTTTATGCATCTTTCTATGCTTTCAGGTTGAAACTTGACTGAAAACTCACTTTGAACAAAAGTTATGGCATTTTTGTATCACAGGTCACAAATAGTGTTTTCTCAGCGAGAGAAGGCCAAAATGAACACTTCATGCAGAACTCCTGTATTTTGATGAAAACTCACTGAAATCAAGCTGTAACTTAAAGTTTATGCATCTTTCTATGCTTTCAGGTTGAAACTTGACTGAAAACTCACTTTGAAGAAAAGTTATGGCATTTTTGTATCACAGGTCACAAATAGTGTTTTCTCAGCGAGAGAAGGCCAAAATGAACACTTCATGCAGAACTCCTGTATTTTGATGAAAACTCACTGAAATCAAGCTGTAACTTCAAGTTTATGCATCTTTCTATGCTTTCAGGATGAAACTTGACTGAAAACTCACTTTGAAGAAAAGTTATGGCTTTTTTGTGTCGCAGGTCACAAATAGTGTTTTCTCAGCGAGAGAAGGCCAAAATGAACACTTCATGCAGAACTCCTGTATTTTGATGAAAACTCACTGAAATCAAGCTGTAACTTCAAGTTTATGCATCTTTCTATGCTTTCAGGTTGAAACTTGACTGAAAACTCACTTTGAACAAAAGTTATGGCATTTTTGTATCACAGGTCACAAATAGTGTTTTCTCAGCGAGAGAAGGCCAAAATGAACACTTCATGCAGAACTCCTGTATTTTGATGAAAACTCACTGAAATCAAGCTGTAACTTCAAGTTTATGCATCTTTCTAAGCTTTCAGGTTGAAACTTGACTGAAAACTCACTTGGAACAAAAGTTATGGCATTTTTGTATCACAGGTCACAAATAGTGTTTTCTCAGCGAGAGAAGGGCAAAATGAACACTTCATGCAGAACTCCTGTATTTTGATGAAAACTCACTGAAATCAAGCTGTAACTTCAAGTTTATGCATCTTTCTATGCTTTCAGGTTGAAACTTGACTGAAAACTCACTTTGAACAAAAGTTATGGCATTTTTGTATCACAGGTCACAAATAGCGTTTTCTCAGCGAGAGAAGGCCAAAATGAACACTTCATGCAGAACTCCTGTATTTTGATGAAAACTCACTGAAATCAAGCTGTAACTTCAAGTTTATGCATCTTTCTATGCTTTCAGGTTGAAACTTGACTGAAAACTCACTTTGAAGAAAAGTTATGGCATTTTTGTATCACAGGTCACAAATAGTTCTTTCTCAGCGAGAGAAGGCCAAAATGAACACTTCATGCAGAACTCCTGTATTTTGATGAAAACTCACTGAAATCAAGCTGTAACTTCAAGTTTATGCATCTTTCTATGCTTTCAGGTTGAAATTTGACTGAAAACTCACTTTGAACAAAAGGTATGGCTTTTTTGTGTCGCAGGTCATAAATAGTGTTTTCTCAGCGAGAGAAGGCCAAAATGAACACTTCATGCAGAACTCCTGTATTTTGATGAAAACTCACTGAAATCAAGCTGTAACTTCAAGTTTATGCATCTTTCTATGCTTTCAGGTTGAAACTTGACTGAAAACTCACTTTGAAGAAAAGTTATGGCATTTTTGTATCACAGGTCACAAATAGTGTTTTCTCAGCGAGAGAAGGCCAAAATGAACACTTCATGCAGAACTCCTGTATTTTGATGAAAACTCACTGAAATCAAGCTGTAACTTCAAGTTTATGCATCTTTCTATGCTTTCAGGATGAAACTTGACTGAAAACTCACTTTGAAGAAAAGTTATGGCTTTTTTGTGTCGCAGGTCACAAATAGTGTTTTCTCAGCGAGAGAAGGCCAAAATGAACACTTCATGCAGAACTCCTGTATTTTGATGAAAACTCACTGAAATCAAGCTGTAACTTCAAGTTTATGCATCTTTCTATGCTTTCAGGTTGAAACTTGACTGAAAACTCACTTTGAACAAAAGTTATGGCATTTTTGTATCACAGGTCACAAATAGTGTTTTCTCAGCGAGAGAAGGCCAAAATGAACACTTCATGCAGAACTCCTGTATTTTGATGAAAACTCACTGAAATCAAGCTGTAACTTCAAGTTTATGCATCTTTCTAAGCTTTCAGGTTGAAACTTGACTGAAAACTCACTTGGAACAAAAGTTATGGCATTTTTGTATCACAGGTCACAAATAGTGTTTTCTCAGCGAGAGAAGGGCAAAATGAACACTTCATGCAGAACTCCTGTATTTTGATGAAAACTCACTGAAATCAAGCTGTAACTTCAAGTTTATGCATCTTTCTATGCTTTCAGGTTGAAACTTGACTGAAAACTCACTTTGAACAAAAGTTATGGCATTTTTGTATCACAGGTCACAAATAGCGTTTTCTCAGCGAGAGAAGGCCAAAATGAACACTTCATGCAGAACTCCTGTATTTTGATGAAAACTCACTGAAATCAAGCTGTAACTTCAAGTTTATGCATCTTTCTATGCTTTCAGGTTGAAACTTGACTGAAAACTCACTTTGAAGAAAAGTTATGGCATTTTTGTATCACAGGTCACAAATAGTTCTTTCTCAGCGAGAGAAGGCCAAAATGAACACTTCATGCAGAACTCCTGTATTTTGATGAAAACTCACTGAAATCAAGCTGTAACTTCAAGTTTATGCATCTTTCTATGCTTTCAGGTTGAAATTTGACTGAAAACTCACTTTGAACAAAAGGTATGGCTTTTTTCTGTCGCAGGTCATAAATAGTGTTTTCTCAGCGAGAGAAGGCCAAAATGAACACTTCATGCAGAACTCCTGTATTTTGATGAAAACTCACTGAAATCAAGCTGTAACTTCAAGTTTATGCATCTTTCTATGCTTTCAGGTTGAAACTTGACTGAAAACTCACTTTGAACAAAAGTTATGGCATTTTTGTATCACAGGTCACAAATAGTGTTTTCTCAGCGAGAGAAGGCTAAAATGAACACTTCATGCAGAACTCCTGTATTTTGATGAAAACTCACTGAAATCAAGCTGTTACTTCAAGTTTATTCATCTTTCTATGCTTTCAGGTTGAAACTTGACTGAAAACTCACTTTGAAAAAAAGTTATGGCATTTTTTTATCACAGGTCACAAATAGTGTTTTCTCAGCGAGAGAAGGCCAAAATGAACACTTCATGCAGAACTCCTGTATTTTGATGAAAACTCACTGAAATCAAGCTGTAACTTCAAGTTTATGCATCTTTCTATGCTTTCAGGTTGAAACTTGACTGAAAACTCACTTTGAACAAAAGTTATGGCATTTTTGTATCACAGGTCACAAATAGTGTTTTCTCAGCGAGAGAAGGGCAAAATGAACACTTCATGCAGAACTCCTGTATTTTGATGAAAACTCACTGAAATCAAGCTGTAACTTCAAGTTTATGCATCTTTCTATGCTTTCAGGTTGAAACTTGACTGAAAACTCACTTTGAAGAAAAGTTATGGCATTTTTGTATCACAGGTCACAAATAGTTTTTTCTCAGCGAGAGAAGGCCAAAATGAACACTTCATGCAGAACTCCTGTATTTTGATGAAAACTCACTGAAATCAAGCTGTAACTTCAAGTTTATGCATCTTTCTATGCTTTCAGGTTGAAATTTGACTGAAAACTCACTTTGAACAAAAGGTATGGCTTTTTTGTGTCGCAGGTCACAAATAGTGTTTTCTCAGCGAGAGAAGGCCAAAATGAACACTTCATGCAGAACTCCTGTATTTTGATGAAAACTCACTGAAATCAAGCTGTAACTTCAAGTTTATGCATCTTTCTATGCTTTCAGGTTGAAACTTGACTGAAAACTCACTTTGAACAAAAGTTATGGCATTTTTGTATCACAGGTCACAAATAGTGTTTTCTCAGCGAGAGAAGGCTAAAATGAACACTTCATGCAGAACTCCTGTATTTTGATGAAAACTCACTGAAATCAAGCTGTAACTTCAAGTTTATGCATCTTTCTATGCTTTCAGGTTCAAACTTGACTGAAAACTCACTTTGAAAAAAAGTTATGGCATTTTTGTATCACAGGTCACAAATAGTGTTTTCTTAGCATGAGAAGGCCAAAATGAACACTTCATGCAGAACTCCTGTATTTTGATGAAAACTCACTATAATCAAGCTGTAACTTCAAGTTTATGCATCTTTCTATGCTTTCAGGTTGAAACTTGACTGAAAACTCACTTTGAACAAAAGTTATGGCATTTTTGTATCACAGGTCACAAATAGTGTTTTCTCAGCGAGAGAAGGCCAAAATGAACACTTCATGCAGAACTCCTGTATTTTGATGAAAACTCACTGAAATCAAGCTGTAACTTCAAGTTTATGCTTCTTTCTATGCTTTCAGGTTGAAACTTGACTGAAAACTCACTTTGAACAAAAGTTATGGCATTTTTGTGTCGCAGGTCACAAATAGTGTTTTCTCAGCGAGAGAAGGCCAAAATGAACACTTTATGCAGAACTCCTGTATTTTGATGAAAACTCACTGAAATCAAGCTGTAACTTCAAGTTTATGCATCTTTCTATGCTTTCAGGTTGAAACTTGACTGAAAACTCACTTGGAACAAAAGTTATGGCATTTTTGTATCACAGGTCACAAATAGTGTTTTCTCAGCGAGAGAAGGCCAAAATGAACACTTCATGCAGAACTCCTGTATTTTGATGAAAACTCACTGAAATCAAGCTGTAACTTCAAGTTTATGCATCTTTCTATGCTTTCAGGATGAAACTTGACTGAAAACTCACTTTGAAGAAAAATTATGGCTTTTTTGTGTCGCAGGTCACAAATAGTGTTTTCTCAGCGAGAGAAGGCCAAAATGAACACTTCATGCAGAACTCCTGTATTTTGATGAAAACTCACTGAAATCAAGCTGTAACTTCAAGTTTATGCATCTTTCTATGCTTTCAGGTTTAAACTTGACTGAAAACTCACTTTGAACAAAAGTTATGGCATTTTTGTATCACAGGTCACAAATAGTGTTTTCTCAGCGAGAGAAGGCCAAAATGAACACTTCATGCAGAACTCCTGTATTTTGATGAAAACTCACTGAAATCAAGCTGTAACTTCAAGTTTATGCATCTTTCTATGCTTTCAGGTTGAAACTTGACTGAAAACTCACTTTGAACAAAAGTTATGGCATTTTTGTATCACAGGTCACAAATAGCGTTTTCTCAGCGAGAGAAGGCCAAAATGAACACTTCATGCAGAACTCCTGTATTTTGATGAAAACTCACTGAAATCAAGCTGTAACTTCAAGTTTATGCATCTTTCTATGCTTTCAGGTTGAAACTTGACTGAAAACTCACTTTGAACAAAAGTTATGGCATTTTTGTATCACAGGTCACAAATAGTGTTTTCTCAGCGAGAGAAGGCCAAAATGAACACTTCATGCAGAACTCCTGTATTTTGATGAAAACTCACTGAAATCAAGCTGTAACTTCAAGTTTATGCTTCTTTCTATGCTTTCAGGTTGAAACTTGACTGAAAACTCACTTTGAACAAAAGTTATGGCATTTTTGTGTCGCAGGTCACAAATAGCGTTTTCTCAGCGAGAGAAGGCCAAAATGAACACTTCATGCAGAACTCCTGTATTTTGATGAAAACTCACTGAAATCAAATTGTAACTTCAAGTTTATGCATCTTTCTATGCTTTCAGGATGAAACTTGACTGAAAACTCACTTTGAAAAAAGGTTATGGCATTTTTGTATCACAGGTCACAAATAGTGTTTTCTCAGCGAGAGAAGGCCAAAATGAACACTTCATGCAGAACTCCTGTATTTTGATGAAAACTCACTGAAATCAAGCTGTAACTTCAAGTTTATGCATCTTTCTATGCTTTCAGGTTGAAACTTGACTGAAAACTCACTTGGAACAAAAGTTATGGCATTTTTGTATCACAGGTCACAAATAGTGTTTTCTCAGCGAGAGAAGGCCAAAATGAACACTTCATGCAGAACTCCTGTATTTTGATGAAAACTCACTGAAATCAAGCTGTAACTTCAAGTTTATGCATCTTTCTATGCTTTCAGGTTGAAATTTGACTGAAAACTCACTTTGAACAAAAGGTATGGCTTTTTTGTGTCGCAAGTCACAAATAGTGTTTTCTCAGCGAGACAAGGCCAAAATGAACACTTCATGCAGAACTCCTGTATTTTGATGAAAACTCACTGAAATCAAGCTGTAACTTCAAGTTTATGCATCTTTCTATGCTTTCAGGTTGAAACTTGACTGAAAACTCACTTTGAAAAAAAATTATGGCATTTTTGTATCACAGGTCACAAATAGTGTCTTCTCAGCGAGAGAAGGCTAAAATGAACACTTCATGCAGAACTCCTGTATTTTGATGAAAACTCACTGAAATCAAGCTGTAACTTCAAGTTTATGCATCTTTCTATGCTTTCAGGTTGAAACTTGACTGAAAACTCACTTTGAACAAAAGTTATGGCATTTTTGTATCACAGGTCACAAATAGTGTTTTCTTAGCGAGAGAAGGCCAAAATGAACACTTCATGCAGAACTCCTGTATTTTGATGAAAACTCACTGAAATCAAGCTGTAACTTCAAGTTTATGCATCTTTCTATGCTTTCAGGTTGAAACTTGACTGAAAACTCACTTTGAACAAAAGTTATGGCATTTTTGTGTCGCAGGTCACAAATAGTGTTTTCTCAGCGAGAGAAGGCCAAAATGAACACTTCATGCAGAACTCCTGTATTTTGATGAAAACTCACTGAAATCAAGCTGTAACTTCAAGTTTATGCATCTTTCTATGCTTTCAGGTTGAAACTAGACTGAAAACTCACTTTGAACAAAAGTTATGGCATTTTTGTATCACAGGTCACAAATAGGGTTTTCTCAGCGAGAGAAGGCCAAAATGAACACTTCATGCAGAACTCCTGTATTTTGATGAAAACTCACTGAAATCAAGCTGTAACTTCAAGTTTATGCATCTTTCTATGCTTTCAGGTTGAAACTTGACTGAAAACTCACTTTGAACAAAAGTTATGGCATTTTTGTGTCGCAGGTCACAAATAGCGTTTTCTCAGCGAGAGAAGGCCAAAATGAACACTTCATGCAGAACTCCTGTATTTTGATGAAAACTCACTGAAATCAAGCTGTAACTTCAAGTTTATGCATCTTTCTATGCTTTCAGGTTGAAACTTGACTGAAAACTCACTTGGAACAAAAGTTATGGCATTTTTGTATCACAGGTCACAAATAGTGTTTTCTCAGCGAGAGAAGGCCAAAATGAACACTTCATGCAGAACTCCTGTATTTTGATGAAAACTCACTGAAATCAAGCTGTAACTTCAAGTTTTTGCATCTTTCTATGCTTTCAGGTTGAAACTTGACTGAAAACTCACTTTGAACAAAAGTTATGGCATTTTTGTATCACAGGTCACAAATAGTGTTTTCTCAGCGAGAGAAGGCCAAAATGAACACTTCATGCAGAACTCCTGTATTTTGATGAAAACTCACTGAAATCAAGCTGTAACTTCAAGTTTATGCATCTTTCTATGCTTTCAGGATGAAATTTGACTGAAAACTCACTTTGAAGAAAAGTTATGGCTTTTTTGTGTCGCAGGTCACAAATAGTGTTTTCTCAGCAAGAGAAGGCCAAAATGAACACTTCATGCAGAACTCCTGTATTTTGATTAAAACTCACTGAAATCAAGCTGTAACTTCAAGTTTATGCATCTTTCTATGCTTTCAGGTTGAAACTTGACTGAAAACTCACTTTGAACAAAAGTTATGGCATTTTTGTATCACAGGTCACAAATTGGGTTTTCTCAGCGAGAGAAGGCCAAAATGAACACTTCATGCAGAACTCCTGTATTTTGATGAAAACTCACTGAAATCAAGCTGTAACTTCAAGTTTATGCATCTTTCTATGCTTTCAGGTTGAAACTTGACTGAAAACTCACTTTGAACAAAAGTTATGGCTGTTTTGTGTCGCAGGTCACAAATAGCGTTTTCTCAGCGAGAGAAGGCCAAAATGAACACTTCATGCAGAACTCCTGTATTTTGATGAAAACTCACTGAAATCAAGCTGTAACTTCAAGTTTATGCATCTTTCTATGCTTTCAGGTTGAAACTTGACTGAAAACTCACTTTGAACAAAAGTTATGGCATTTTTGTATCGCAGGTCACAAATAGTGTTTTCTCAGCGAGAGAAGGCCAAAATGAACACTTCATGCAGAACTCCTGTATTTTGATGAAAACTCACTGAAATCAAGCTGTAACTTCAAGTTTATGCATCTTTCTATGCTTTCAGGTTGAAACTTGACTGAAAACTCACTTTGAACAAAAGTTATGGCATTTTTGTGTCGCAGGTCACAAATAGTGTTTTCTCAGCGAGAGAAGGCCAAAATGAACACTTCATGCAGAACTCCTGTATTTTGATGAAAACTCACTGAAATCAAGCTGTAACTTCAAGTTTATGCATCTTTCTATGCTTTCAGGATGAAACTTGACTGAAAACTCACTTTGAACAAAAGTTATGGCTGTTTTTTGTCGCAGGTCACAAATAGTGTTTTCTCAGCGAGAGAAGGCCAAAATGAACACTTCATGCAGAACTCCTGTATTTTGATGAAAACTCACTGAAATCAAGCTGTAACTTCAAGTTTATGCATCTTTCTATGCTTTCAGGACGAAACTTGACTGAAAACTCACTTTGAAGAAAAGTTATGGCTTTTTTGTGTCGCAGGTCACAAATAGTGTTTTCTCAGCGAGAGAAGGCCAAAATGAACACTTCATGCAGAACTCCTGTATTTTGATGAAAACTCACTGAAATCAAGCTGTAACTTCAAGTTTATGCATCTTTCTATGCTTTCAGGTTGAAACTTGACTGAAAACTCACTTTGAACAAAAGTTATGGCATTTTTGTATCACAGGTCACAAATAGTGTTTTCTCAGCGAGAGAAGGCCAAAATGAACACTTCATGCAGAACTCCTGTATTTTGATGAAAACTCACTGAAATCAAGCTGTAACTTCAAGTTTATGCATCTTTCTATTCTTTCAGGTTGAAACTTGACTGAAAACTCACTTTGAACAAAAGTTATGGCATTTTTGTATCACAGGTCACAAATAGTGTTTTCTCAGCGAGAGAAGGCCAAAATGAACACTTCATGCAGAACTCCTGTATTTTGATAAAAACTCACTGAAATCAAGCTGTAACTTCAAGTTTATGCATCTTTCTATGCTTTCAGGATGAAATTTGACTGAAAACTCACTTTGAAGAAAAGTTATGGCTTTTTTGTGTCGCAGGTCACAAATAGTGTTTTCTCAGCGAGAGAAGGCCAAAATGAACACTTCATGCAGAACTCCTGTATTTTGAAGAAAACTCACTGAAATCAAGCTGTAACTTCAAGTTTATGCATCTTTCTATGCTTTCAGGTTGAAACTTGACTGAAAACTCACTTTGAAAAAAAGTTATGGCATTTTTGTATCACAGGTCACAAATAGTGTTTTCTCAGCGAGAGAAGGCCAAAATGAACACTTCATGCAGAACTCCTGTATTTTGATGAAAACTCACTGAAATCAAGCTGTAACTTCAAGTTTATGCATCTTTCTATGCTTTCAGGTTGAAACTTGACTGAAAACTCACTTTGAAAAAAAGTTATGGCATTTTTGTATCACAGGTCACAAATAGTGTTTTCTCAGCGAGAGAAGGCCAAAATGAACACTTCATGCAGAACTCCTGTGTTTTGATGAAAACTCACTGAAATCAAGCTGTAACTTCAAGTTTATGCATCTTTCTATGCTTTCAGGTTGAAACTTGACTGAAAACTCACTTTGAACAAAAGTTATGGCTGTTTTGTGTCGCAGGTCACAAATAGTGTTTTCTCAGCGAGAGAAGGCCAAAATGAACACTTCATGCAGAACTCCTGTATTTTGATAAAAACTCACTGAAATCAAGCTGTAACTTCAAGTTTATGCATCTTTCTATGCTTTCAGGATGAAATTTGACTGAAAACTCACTTTGAAGAAAAGTTATGGCTTTTTTGTGTCGCAGGTCACAAATAGTGTCTTCTCAGCGAGAGAAGGCCAAAATGAACACTTCATGCAGAACTCCTGTATTTTGATGAAAACTCACTGAAATCAAGCTGTAACTTCAAGTTTATGCATCTTTCTATGCTTTCAGGTTGAAACTTGACTGAAAACTCACTTTGAACAAAAGTTATGGCTGTTTTGTGTCGCAGGTCACAAATAGTGTTTTCTCAGCGAGAGAAGGCCAAAATGAACACTTCATGCAGAACTCCTGTATTTTGATGAAAACTCACTGAAATCAAGCTGTAACTTCAAGTTTATGCATCTTTCTATGCTTTCAGGTTGAAACTTGACTGAAAACTCACTTTGAACAAAAGTTATGGCATTTTTGTATCACAGGTCACAAATAGTGTTTTCTCAGCGAGAGAAGGCCAAAATGAACACTTCATGCAGAACTCCTGTATTTTGATGAAAACTCACTGAAATCAAGCTGTAACTTCAAGTTTATGCATCTTTCTATTCTTTCAGGTTGAAACTTGACTGAAAACTCACTTTGAACAAAAGTTATGGCATTTTTGTATCACAGGTCACAAATAGTGTTTTCTCATCGAGAGAAGGCCAAAATGAACACTTCATGCAGAACTCCTGTATTTTGATGAAAACTCACTGAAATCAAGCTGTAACTTCAAGTTTTTGCATCTTTCTATGCTTTCAGGTTGAAACTTGACTGAAAACTCACTTTGAACAAAAGTTATGGCTGTTTTGTGTTGCAGGTCACAAATAGCGTTTTCTCAGCGAGAGAAGGCCAAAATGAACACTTCATGCAGAACTCCTGTATTTTGATGAAAACTCACTGAAATCAAGCTGTAACTTCAAGTTTATGCATCTTTCTATGCTTTCAGGATGAAACTTGACTTAAAACTCACTTTGAACAAAAGTTATGGCATTTTTGTATCACAGGTCACAAATAGTGTTTTCTCAGCGAGAGAAGGCCAAAATGAACACTTCATGCAGAACTCCTGTATTTTGATGAAAACTCACTGAAATCAAGCTGTAACTTCAAGTTTATGCATCTTTCTATTCTTTCAGGATGAAACTTGACTGAAAACTCACTTTGAACAAAAGTTATGGCTGTTTTGTATCACAGGTCACAAATAGTGTTTTCTCAGCGAGAGAACGCGAAATTAACACTTCATGCAGAACTCCTGTATTTTGATGAAAACTCACTGAAATCAAGCTGTAACTTCAAGTTTATGCATCTTTCTATGCTTTCAGGTTGAAACTTGACTGAAAACTCACTTTGAACAAAAGTTATGGCATTTTTGTATCACAGGTCACAAATAGTGTTTTCTCAGCGAGAGAAGGCCAAAATGAACACTTCATGCAGAACTCCTGTATTTTGATGAAAACTCACTGAAATCAAGCTGTAACTTCAAGTTCATGCATCTTTCTATGCTTTCAGGTTGAAACTTGACTGAAAACTCACTTGGAACAAAAATTATGGCATTTTTGTATCACAGGTCACAAATAGTGTTTTCTCAGCGAGACAAGGCCAAAATGAACACTTCATGCAGAACTCCTGTATTTTGATGAAAACTCACTGAAATCAAGCTGTAACTTCAAGTTTATGCATCTTTCTATGCTTTCAGGTTGAAACTTGACTGAAAACTCACTATGAACAAAAGTTATGGCATTTTTGTGTCGCAGGTCACAAATAGCGTTTTCTCAGCGAGAGAAGGCCAAAATGAACACTTCATGCAGAACTCCTGTATTTTGATGAAAACTCACTGAAATCAAGCTGTAACTTCAAATTTATGCATCTTTCTATGCTTTCAGGATGAAACTTGACTTAAAACTCACTTTGAACAAAAGTTATGGCATTTTTGTATCACAGGTCACAAATAGTATTTTCTCAGCGAGAGAAGGCCAAAATGAACACTTCATGCAGAACTCCTGTATTTTGATGAAAACTCACTGAAATCAAGCTGTAACTTCAAGTTTTATGCATCTTTCTATGCTTTCAGGTTGAAACTTGACTGAAAACTCACTTTGAACAAAAGTTATGGCATTTTTGTATCACAGGTCACAAATAGTGTTTTCTCAGGCGAGAGAAGGCTAAAATGAACACTTCATGCAGAACTCCTGTATTTTGATGAAAACTCACTGAAATCAAGCTGTAACTTCAAGTTTATGCATCTTTCTATGCTTTCAGGTTGAAACTTGACTGAAAACTCACTTTGAACAAAAGTTATGGCTGTTTTGTGTCGCAGGTCACAAATAGCGTTTTCTCAGCGAGAGAAGGCCAAAATGAACACATCATGCGGAACTCCTGTATTTTGATGAAAACTCACTGAAATCAAGCTGTAACTTCAAGTTTATGCATCTTTCTATGCTTTCAGGTTGAAACTTGACTGAAAACTCACTTTGAACAAAAGTTATGGCTGTTTTGTGTAGCAGGTCACAAATAGCGTTTTCTCAGCGAGAGAAGGCCAAAATGAACACTTCATGCAGAACTCCTGTATTTTGATGAAAACTCACTGAAATCAAGCTGTAACTTCAAGTTTATGCATCTTTCTATGCTTTCAGGTTGAAACTTGACTGAAAACTCACTTTGAACAAAAGTTATGGCATTTTTGTATCACAGGTCACAAATAGTGTTTTCTCAGCGAGAGAAGGCCAAAATGAACACTTCATGCAGAACTCCTGTGTTTTGATGAAAACTCACTGAAATCAAGCTGTAACTTCAAGTTTATGCATCTTTCTATTCTTTCAGGAATAAACTTGACTGAAAACTCACTTTGAACAAAAGTTATGGCTGTTTTGTATCACAGGTCACAAATAGTGTTTTCTCAGCGAGAGAAGGCCAAAATGAACACTTCATGCAGAACTCCTGTATTTTGATGAAAACTCACTGAAATCAAGCTGTAACTTCAAGTTTATGCATCTTTCTATTCTTTCAGGTTGAAACTTGACTGAAAACTCACTTTGAACAAAAGTTATGGCATTTTTGTATCACAGGTCACAAATAGTGTTTTCTCAGCGAGAGAAGGCCAAAATGAACACTTCATGCAGAACTCCTGTATTTTGATGAAAACTCATTGAAATCAAGCTGTAACTTCAAGTTTATGCATCTTTCTATGCTTTCAGGTTGAAACTTGACTGAAAACTCACTTTGAACAAAAGTTATGGCATTTTTGTGTCGCAGGTCACAAATAGTGTTTTCTCAGCGAGAGAAGGCCAAAATGAACACTTCATGCAGAACTCCTGTATTTTGATGAAAACTCACTGAAATCAAGCTGTAACTTCAAGTTTATGCATCTTTCTATGCTTTCAGGATGAAATTTGACTGAAAACTCACTTTGAAGAAAAGTTATGGCTTTTTTGTGTCGCAGGTCACAAATAGTGTTTTCTCAGCGAGAGAAGGCCAAAATGAACACTTCATGCAGAACTCCTGTATTTTGAAGAAAACTCACTGAAATCAAGCTGTAACTTCAAGTTTTTGCATCTTTCTATGCTTTCAGGTTGAAACTTGACTGAAAACTCACTTTGAACAAAAGTTATGGCATTTTTGTATCACAGGTCACAAATAGTGTTTTCTCAGCGAGAGAAGGCCAAAATGAACACTTCATGCAGAACTCCTGTATTTTGATGAAAACTCACTGAAATCAAGCTGTAACTTCAAGTTCATGCATCTTTCTATTCTTTCAGGTTGAAACTTGACTGAAAACTCACTTTGAACAAAAGTTATGGCTGTTTTGTGTCGCAGGTCACAAATAGCGTTTTCTCAGCGAGAGAAGGCCAAAATGAACACTTCATGCAGAACTCCTGTATTTTGATGAAAACTCACTGAAATCAAGCTGTAACTTCAAGTTTATGCATCTTTCTATGCTTTCAGGTTGAAACTTGACTGAAAAGTCACTTGGAACAAAAGTTATGGCATTTTTGTATCACAGGTCACAAATAGTGTTTTCTCAGCGAGAGAAGGCCAAAATGAACACTTCATGCAGAACTCCTGTATTTTGATGAAAACTCACTGAAATCAAGCTGTAACTTCAAGTTTATGCATCTTTCTATGCTTTCAGGTTGAAACTTGACTGAAAACTCACTTGGAACAAAAGTTATGGCATTTTTGTATCACAGGTCACAAATAGTGTTTTCTCAGCGAGAGAAGGCCAAAATGAACACTTCATGCAGAAATCCTGTATTTTGATGAAAACTCACTGAAATCAAGCTGTAACTTCAAGTTTTTGCATCTTTCTATGCTTTCAGGTTGAAACTTGACTGAAAACTCACTTTGAACAAAAGTTATGGCTGTTTTGTGTCGCAGGTCACAAATAGCGTTTTCTCAGCGAGAGAAGGCCAAAATGAACACTTCATGCAGAACTCCTGTATTTTGATGAAAACTCACTGAAATCAAGCTGTAACTTCAAGTTTATGCATCTTTCTATGCTTTCAGGATGAAACTTGACTTAAAACTCACTTTGAACAAAAGTTATGGCATTTTTGTATCACAGGTCACAAATAGTGTTTTCTCAGCGAGAGAAGGCCAAAATGAACACTTCATGCAGAACTCCTGTATTTTGATGAAAACTCACTGAAATCAAGCTGTAACTTCAAGTTTATGCATCTTTCTATTCTTTCAGGATGAAACTTGACTGAAAACTCACTTTGAACAAAAGTTATGGCTGTTTTGTATCACAGGTCACAAATAGTGTTTTCTCAGCGAGAGAAGGCCAAAATGAACACTTCATGCAGAACTCCTGTGTTTTGATGAAAACTCACTGAAATCAAGCTGTAACTTCAAGTTTATGTATCTTTCTATTCTTTCAGGATGAAACTTGACTGAAAACTCACTTTGAACAAAAGTTATGGCTGTTTTGTATCACAGGTCACAAATAGTGTTTTCTCAGCGAGAGAACGCGAAATTAACACTTCATGCAGAACTCCTGTGTTTTGATGAAAACTCACTGAAATCAAGCTGTAACTTCAAGTTTATGCATCTTTCTATTCTTTCAGGATGAAACTTGACTGAAAACTCACTTTGAACAAAAGTTATGGCTGTTTTGTATCACAGGTCACAAATAGTGTTTTCTCAGCGAGAGAACGCGAAATTAACACTTCATGCAGAACTCCTGTATTTTGATGAAAACTCACTGAAATCAAGCTGTAACTTCAAGTTTATGCATCTTTCTATGCTTTCAGGTTGAAACTTGACTGAAAACTCACTTTGAACAAAAGTTATGGCATTTTTGTATCACAGGTCACAAATAGTGTTTTCTCAGCGAGAGAAGGCCAAAATGAACACTTCATGCAGAACTCCTGTATTTTGATGAAAACTCACTGAAATCAAGCTGTAACTTCAAGTTCATGCATCTTTCTATGCTTTCAGGTTGAAACTTGACTGAAAACTCACTTGGAACAAAAATTATGGCATTTTTGTATCACAGGTCACAAATAGTGTTTTCTCAGCGAGAGAAGGCCAAAATGAACACTTCATGCAGAACTCCTGTATTTTGATGAAAACTCACTGAAATCAAGCTGTAACTTCAAGTTTATGCATCTTTCTATGCTTTCAGGTTGAAACTTGACTGAAAACTCACTTTGAACAAAAGTTATGGCATTTTTGTGTCGCAGGTCACAAATAGCGTTTTCTCAGCGAGAGAAGGCCAAAATGAACACTTCATGCAGAACTCCTGTATTTTGATGAAAACTCACTGAAATCAAGCTGTAACTTCAAATTTATGCATCATTCTATGCTTTCAGGATGAAACTTGACTTAAAACTCACTTTGAACAAAAGTTATGGCATTTTTGTATCACAGGTCACAAATAGTATTTTCTCAGCGAGAGAAGGCCAAAATGAACACTTCATGCAGAACTCCTGTATTTTGATGAAAACTCACTGAAATCAAGCTGTAACTTCAAGTTTTATGCATCTTTCTATGCTTTCAGGTTGAAACTTGACTGAAAACTCACTTTGAACAAAAGTTATGGCATTTTTGTATCACAGGTCACAAATAGTGTTTTCTCAGGCGAGAGAAGGCTAAAATGAACACTTCATGCAGAACTCCTGTATTTTGATGAAAACTCACTGAAATCAAGCTGTAACTTCAAGTTTATGCATCTTTCTATGCTTTCAGGTTGAAACTTGACTGAAAACTCACTTTGAACAAAAGTTATGGCTGTTTTGTGTCGCAGGTCACAAATAGCGTTTTCTCAGCGAGAGAAGGCCAAAATGAACACATCATGCAGAACTCCTGTATTTTGATGAAAACTCACTGAAATCAAGCTGTAACTTCAAGTTTATGCATCTTTCTATGCTTTCAGGTTGAAACTTGACTGAAAACTCACTTTGAACAAAAGTTATGGCATTTTTGTATCACAGGTCACAAATAGTGTTTTCTCAGCGAGAGAAGGCCAAAATGAACACTTCATGCAGAACTCCTGTATTTTGATAAAAACTCACTGAAATCAAGCTGTAACTTCAAGTTCATGCATCTTTCTATGCTTTCAGGTTGAAACTTGACTGAAAACTCACTTTGAACAAAAGTTATGGCATTTTTGTATCACAGGTCACAAATAGTGTTTTCTCAGCGAGAGAAGGCCAAAATGAACACTTCATGCAGAACTCCTGTATTTTGATGAAAACTCACTGAAATCAAGCTGTAACTTCAAGTTTATGCATCTTTCTATGCTTTCAGGTTGAAACTTGACTGAAAACTCACTTTGAACAAAAGTTATGGCATTTTTGTGTCGCAGGTCACAAATAGCGTTTTCTCAGCGAGAGAAGGCCAAAATGAACACTTCATGCAGAACTCCTGTATTTTGATGAAAACTCACTGAAATCAAGCTGTAACTTCAAGTTTATGCATCTTTCTATGCTTTCAGGATGAAACTTGACTGAAAACTCACTTTGAACAAAAGTTATGGCATTTTTGTATCACAGGTCACAAATAGTGTTTTCTCAGCGAGAGAAGGCCAAAATGAACACTTCATGCAGAAGTCCTGTATTTTGATGAAAACTCACTGAAATCAAGCTGTAACTTCAAGTTTATGCATCTTTCTATGCTTTCAGGTTGAAACTTGACTGAAAACTCACTTTGAACAAAAGTTATGGCTGTTTTGTGTCGCAGGTCACAAATAGCGTTTTCTCAGCGAGAGAAGGCCAAAATGAACACTTCATGCAGAACTCCTGTATTTTGATGAAAACTCACTGAAATCAAGCTGTAACTTCAAGTTTATGCATCTTTCTATGCTTTCAGGATGAAACTTGACTTAAAACTCACTTTGAACAAAAGTTATGGCATTTTTGTATCACAGGTCACAAATAGTGTTTTCTCAGCGAGAGAAGGCCAAAATGAACACTTCATGCAGAACTCCTGTATTTTGATGAAAACTCACTGAAATCAAGCTGTAACTTCAAGTTTATGCATCTTTCTATGCTTTCAGGATGAAACTTGACTGAAAACTCACTTTGAACAAAAGTTATGGCATTTTTGTATCACAGGTCACAAATAGTGTTTTCTCAGCGAGAGAAGGCCAAAATGAACACTTCATGCAGAACTCCTGTATTTTGATGAAAACTCACTGAAATCAAGCTGTAACTTCAAGTTTATGCATCTTTCTATGCTTTCAGGTTGAAACTTGACTGAAAACTCACTTTGAACAAAAGTTATGGCATTTTTGTGTCGCAGGTCACAAATAGCGTTTTCTCAGTGAGAGAAGGCCAAAATGACCACTTCATGCAGAACTCCTGTATTTTGATGAAAACTCACTGAAATCAAGCTGTAACTTCAAGTTTATGCATCTTTCTATGCTTTCAGGTTGAAACTTGACTGAAAACTCACTTTGAACAAAAGTTATGGCATTTTTGTGTCGCAGGTCACAAATAGTGTTTTCTCAGCGAGAGAAGGCCAAAATGAACACTTCATGCAGAACTCCTGTATTTTGATGAAAACTCACTGAAATCAAGCTGTAACTTCAAGTTTATGCATCTTTCTATGCTTTCAGGTTGAAATTTGACTGAAAACTCACTTTGAACAAAAGTTATGGCTGTTTTGTGTCGCAGGTCACAAATAGCGTTTTCTCAGCGAGAGAAGGCCAAAATGAGCACTTCATGCAGAACTCCTGTATTTTGATGAAAACTCACTGAAATCAAGCTGTAACTTCAAGTTTATGCATCTTTCTATGCTTTCAGGTTGAAATTTGACTGAAAACTCACTTTGAACAAAAGTTATGGCATTTTTGTATCACAGGTCACAAATAGTGTTTTCTCAGCGAGAGAAGGCCAAAATGAACACTTCATGCAGAACTCCTGTATTTTGATGAAAACTCACTGAAATCAAGCTGTAACTTCAAGTTTATGCATCTTTCTATGCTTTCAGGTTGAAATTTGACTGAAAACTCACTTTGAACAAAAGTTATGGCTATTTTGTGTCGCAGGTCACAAACAGCGTTTTCTCAGCGAGAGAAGGCCAAAATGAGCACTTCATGCAGAACTCCTGTATTTTGATGAAAACTCACTGAAATCAAGCTGTAACTTCAAGTTTATGCATCTTTCTATGCTTTCAGGATGAAACTTGACTGAAAACTCACTTTGAACAAAAGTTATGGCATTTTTGTATCGCAGGTCACAAATAGTGTTTTCTCAGCGAAAGAAGGCCAAAATGAACACTTCATGCAGAACTCCTGTATTTTGATGAAAACTCACTGAAATCAAGCTGTAACTTCAAGTTTATGCATCTTTCTATGCTTTCAGGTTGAAACTTGACTGAAAACTCACTTTGAACAAAAGTTATGGCATTTTTGTATCACAGGTCACAAATAGTGTTTTCTCAGCGAGAGAAGGCCAAAATGAACACTTCATGCAGAACTCCTGTATTTTGATGAAAACTCACTGAAATCAAGCTGTAACTTCAAGTTTATGCATCTTTCTATGCTTTCAGGTTGAAACTTGACTGAAAACTCACTTTGAACAAAAGTTATGGCATTTTTGTGTCGCAGGTCACAAATAGCGTTTTCTCAGTGAGAGAAGGCCAAAATGACCACTTCATGCAGAACTCCTGTATTTTGATGAAAACTCACTGAAATCAAGCTGTAACTTCAAGTTTATGCATCTTTCTATGCTTTCAGGTTGAAACTTGACTGAAAACTCACTTTGAACAAAAGTTATGGCATTTTTGTGTCGCAGGTCACAAATAGTGTTTTCTCAGCGAGAGAAGGCCAAAATGAACACTTCATGCAGAACTCCTGTATTTTGATGAAAACTCACTGAAATCAAGCTGTAACTTCAAGTTTATGCATCTTTCTATGCTTTCAGGTTGAAATTTGACTGAAAACTCACTTTGAACAAAAGTTATGGCTGTTTTGTGTCGCAGGTCACAAATAGCGTTTTCTCAGCGAGAGAAGGCCAAAATGAGCACTTCATGCAGAACTCCTGTATTTTGATGAAAACTCACTGAAATCAAGCTGTAACTTCAAGTTTATGCATCTTTCTATGCTTTCAGGTTGAAATTTGACTGAAAACTCACTTTGAACAAAAGTTATGGCATTTTTGTATCACAGGTCACAAATAGTGTTTTCTCAGCGAGAGAAGGCCAAAATGAACACTTCATGCAGAACTCCTGTATTTTGATGAAAACTCACTGAAATCAAGCTGTAACTTCAAGTTTATGCATCTTTCTATGCTTTCAGGTTGAAATTTGACTGAAAACTCACTTTGAACAAAAGTTATGGCTATTTTGTGTCGCAGGTCACAAACAGCGTTTTCTCAGCGAGAGAAGGCCAAAATGAGCACTTCATGCAGAACTCCTGTATTTTGATGAAAACTCACTGAAATCAAGCTGTAACTTCAAGTTTATGCATCTTTCTATGCTTTCAGGATGAAACTTGACTGAAAACTCACTTTGAACAAAAGTTATGGCATTTTTGTATCACAGGTCACAAATAGTGTTTTCTCAGCGAGAGAAGGCCAAACTGAACACTTCATGCAGAACTCCTGTATTTTGATGAAAACTCACTGAAATCAAGCTGTAACTTCAAGTTTATGCATCTTTCTATGCTTTCAGGTTGAAACTTGACTGAAAACTCACTTGGAACAAAAGTTATGGCATTTTTGTATCACAGGTCACAAATAGTGTTTTCTCAGCGAGAGAAGGCCAAAATGAACACTTCATGCAGAACTCCTGTATTTTGATGAAAACTCACTGAAATCAAGCTGTAACTTCAAGTTTATGCATCTTTCTATGCTTTCAGGATGAAACTTGACTGAAAACTCACTTTGAACAAAAGTTATGGCATTTTTGTGTCGCAGGTCACAAATAGTGTTTTCTCAGCGAGAGAAGGCCAAAATGAGCACTTCATGCAGAACTCCTGTATTTTGATGAAAACTCACTGAAATCAAGCTGTAACTTCAAGTTTATGCATCTTTCTATGCTTTCAGGATGAAACTTGACTGAAAACTCACTTTGAACAAAAGTTATGGCATTTTTGTATCACAGGTCACAAATAGTGTTTTCTCAGCGAGAGAAGGCCAAAATGAACACTTCATGCAGAACTCCTGTATTTTGATGAAAACTCACTGAAATCAAGCTGTAACTTCAAGTTTATGCATCTTTCTATGCTTTCAGGTTGAAACTTGACTGAAAACTCAATTTGAAGAAAAGTTATGGCTTTTTTGTGTCGCAGGTCACAAAAAGTGTTTTCTCAGCGAGAGAAGGCCAAAATGAACACTTCATGCAGAACTCCTGTATTTTGATGAAAACTCACTGAAATCAAGCTGTAACTTCAAGTTTATGCATCTTTCTATGCTTTCAGGTTGAAACTTGACTGAAAACTCACTTTGAACAAAAGTTATGGCATTTTTGTATCACAGGTCACAAATAGTGTTTTCTCAGCGAGAGAAGGCCAAAATGAACACTTCATGCAGAACTCCTGTATTTTGATGAAAACTCACTGAAATCAAGCTGTAACTTCAAGTTTATGCATCTTTCTATGCTTTCAGGTTGAAACTTGACTGAAAACTCACTTTGAACAAAAGTTATGGCATTTTTGTGTCGCAGGTCACAAATAGCGTTTTCTCAGCGAGAGAAGGCCAAAATGAACACTTCATGCAGAACTCCTGTATTTTGATGAAAACTCACTGAAATCAAGCTGTAACTTCAAGTTTATGCATCTTTCTATGCTTTCAGGATGAAACTTGACTGAAAACTCACTTTGAACAAAAGTTATGGCATTTTTATATCACAGGTCACAAATAGTGTTTTCTCAGCGAGAGAAGGCCAAAATGAACACTTCATGCAGAACTCCTGTATTTTGATGAAAACTCACTGAAATCAAGCTGTAACTTCAAGTTTATGCATCTTTCTATGCTTTCAGGTTGAAACTTGACTGAAAACTCAATTTGAAGAAAAGTTATGGCTTTTTGTGTCGCAGGTCACAAAAAGTGTTTTCTCAGCGAGAGAAGGCCAAAATGAACACTTCATGCAGAACTCCTGTATTTTGATGAAAACTCACTGAAATCAAGCTGTAACTTCAAGTTTATGCATCTTTCTATGCTTTCAGGTTGAAACTTGACTGAAAACTAACTTGGAACAAAAGTTATGGCTGTTTTGTGTCGCAGGTCACAAATAGCGTTTTCTCAGCGAGAGAAGGCCAAAATGAACACTTCATGCAGAACTCCTGTATTTTGATGAAAACTCACTGAAATCAAGCTGTAACTTCAAGTTTATGCATCTTTCTATGCTTTCAGGTTGAAACTTGACTGAAAACTCAAGTTGAAGAAAAGTTATGGCTTTTTTGTGTCGCAGGTCACAAATAGTGTTTTCTCAGCGAGAGAAGGCCAAAATGAACACTTCATGCAGAACTCCTGTATTTTGATGAAAACTCACTGAAATCAAGCTGTAACTTCAAGTTTATGCATCTTTCTATGCTTTCAGGTTGAAACTTGACTGAAAACTCACTTTGAACAAAAGTTATGGCATTTTTGTATCACAGGTCACAAATAGTGTTTTCTCAGCGAGAGAAGGCCAAAATGAACACTTCATGCAGAATTCCTGTATTTTGATGAAAACTCACTGAAATCAAGCTGTAACTTCAAGTTTATGCATCTTTCTATGCTTTCAGGTTGAAACTTGACTGAAAACTCACTTTGAACAAAAGTTATGGCTGTTTTGTGTCGCAGGTCACAAATAGCGTTTTCTCAGCGGGAGAAGGCCAAAATGAACACTTCATGCAGAACTCCTGTATTTTGATGAAAACTCACTGAAATCAAGCTGTAACTTCAAGTTTATGCATCTTTCTATGCTTTCAGGATGAAACTTGACTTAAAACTCACTTTGAACAAAAGTTATGGCTGTTTTGTGTCGCAGGTCACAAATAGCGTTTTCTCAGCGAGAGAAGGCCAAAATGAACACTTCATGCAGAACTCCTGTATTTTGATGAAAACTCACTGAAATCAAGCTGTAACTTCAAGTTTATGCATCTTTCTATGCTTTCAGGATGAAACTTGACTTAAAACTCACTTTGAACAAAAGTTATGGCATTTTTGTATCACAGGTCACAAATAGTGTTTTCTCAGCGAGAGAAGGCCAAAATGAACACTTCATGCAGAACTCCTGTATTTTGATGAAAACTCACTGAAATCAAGCTGTAACTTCAAGTTTATGCATCTTTCTATGCTTTCAGGATGAAACTTGACTGAAAACTCACTTTGAACAAAAGTTATGGCATTTTTGTATCACAGGTCACAAATAGTGTTTTCTCAGCGAGAGAAGGCCAAAATGAACACTTCATGCAGAACTCCTGTATTTTGATGAAAACTCACTGAAATCAAGCTGTAACTTCAAGTTTATGCATCTTTCTATGCTTTCAGGTTGAAACTTGACTGAAAACTCACTTTGAACAAAAGTTATGGCATTTTTGTGTCGCAGGTCACAAATAGCGTTTTCTCAGTGAGAGAAGGCCAAAATGACCACTTCATGCAGAACTCCTGTATTTTGATGAAAACTCACTGAAATCAAGCTGTAACTTCAAGTTTATGCATCTTTCTATGCTTTCAGGTTGAAACTTGACTGAAAACTCACTTTGAACAAAAGTTATGGCATTTTTGTGTCGCAGGTCACAAATAGTGTTTTCTCAGCGAGAGAAGGCCAAAATGAACACTTCATGCAGAACTCCTGTATTTTGATGAAAACTCACTGAAATCAAGCTGTAACTTCAAGTTTATGCATCTTTCTATGCTTTCAGGTTGAAATTTGACTGAAAACTCACTTTGAACAAAAGTTATGGCTGTTTTGTGTCGCAGGTCACAAATAGCGTTTTCTCAGCGAGAGAAGGCCAAAATGAGCACTTCATGCAGAACTCCTGTATTTTGATGAAAACTCACTGAAATCAAGCTGTAACTTCAAGTTTATGCATCTTTCTATGCTTTCAGGTTGAAATTTGACTGAAAACTCACTTTGAACAAAAGTTATGGCTATTTTGTGTCGCAGGTCACAAACAGCGTTTTCTCAGCGAGAGAAGGCCAAAATGAGCACTTCATGCAGAACTCCTGTATTTTGATGAAAACTCACTGAAATCAAGCTGTAACTTCAAGTTTATGCATCTTTCTATGCTTTCAGGATGAAACTTGACTGAAAACTCACTTTGAACAAAAGTTATGGCATTTTTGTATCACAGGTCACAAATAGTGTTTTCTCAGCGAGAGAAGGCCAAACTGAACACTTCATGCAGAACTCCTGTATTTTGATGAAAACTCACTGAAATCAAGCTGTAACTTCAAGTTTATGCATCTTTCTATGCTTTCAGGTTGAAACTTGACTGAAAACTCACTTTGAACAAAAGTTATGGCATTTTTGTATCACAGGTCACAAATAGTGTTTTCTCAGCGAGAGAAGGCCAAAATGAACACTTCATGCAGAACTCCTGTATTTTGATGAAAACTCACTGAAATCAAGCTGTAACTTCAAGTTTATGCATCTTTCTATGCTTTCAGGATGAAACTTGACTGAAAACTCACTTTGAACAAAAGTTATGGCATTTTTGTGTCGCAGGTCACAAATAGTGTTTTCTCAGCGAGAGAAGGCCAAAATGAGCACTTCATGCAGAACTCCTGTATTTTGATGAAAACTCACTGAAATCAAGCTGTAACTTCAAGTTTATGCATCTTTCTATGCTTTCAGGATGAAACTTGACTGAAAACTCACTTTGAACAAAAGTTATGGCATTTTTGTATCACAGGTCACAAATAGTGTTTTCTCAGCGAGAGAAGGCCAAAATGAACACTTCATGCAGAACTCCTGTATTTTGATGAAAACTCACTGAAATCAAGCTGTAACTTCAAGTTTATGCATCTTTCTATGCTTTCAGGTTGAAACATGACTGAAAACTCACTTTGAACAAAAGTTATGGCATTTTTGTATCGCAGGTCACAAATAGTGTTTTCTCAGCGAGAGAAGGCCAAAATGAACACTTCATGCAGAACTCCTGTATTTTGATGAAAACTCACTGAAATCAAGCTGTAACTTCAAGTTTTTGCATCTTTCTATGCTTTCAGGTTGAAACTTGACTGAAAACTCACTTTGAACAAAAGTTATGGCATTTTTGTATCACAGGTCACAAATAGTGTTTTCTCAGCGAGAGAAGGCCAAAATGAACACTTCATGCAGAACTCCTGTATTTTGATGAAAACTCACTGAAATCAAGCTGTCACTTCAAGTTTATGCATCTTTCTATGCTTTCAGGTTGAAACTTGACTGAAAACTCAATTTGAAGAAAAGTTATGGCTTTTTTGTGTCGCAGGTCACAAAAAGTGTTTTCTCAGCGAGAGAAGGCCAAAATGAACACTTCATGCAGAACTCCTGTATTTTGATGAAAACTCACTGAAATCAAGCTGTAACTTCAAGTTTATGCATCTTTCTATGCTTTCAGGTTGAAACTTGACTGAAAACTCACTTTGAACAAAAGTTATGGCATTTTTGTATCACAGGTCACAAATAGTGTTTTCTCAGCGAGAGAAGGCCAAAATGAACACTTCATGCAGAACTCCTGTATTTTGATGAAAACTCACTGAAATCAAGCTGTAACTTCAAGTTTATGCATCTTTCTATGCTTTCAGGTTGAAACTTGACTGAAAACTCACTTTGAACAAAAGTTATGGCATTTTTGTGTCGCAGGTCACAAATAGCGTTTTCTCAGCGAGAGAAGGCCAAAATGAACACTTCATGCAGAACTCCTGTATTTTGATGAAAACTCACTGAAATCAAGCTGTAACTTCAAGTTTATGCATCTTTCTATGCTTTCAGGATGAAACTTGACTGAAAACTCACTTTGAACAAAAGTTATGGCATTTTTGTGTCGCAGGTCACAAATAGCGTTTTCTCAGCGAGAGAAGGCCAAAATGAACACTTCATGCAGAACTCCTGTATTTTGATGAAAACTCACTGAAATCAAGCTGTAACTTCAAGTTTATGCATCTTTCTATGCTTTCAGGATGAAACTTGACTGAAAACTCACTTTGAACAAAAGTTATGGCATTTTTATATCACAGGTCACAAATAGTGTTTTCTCAGCGAGAGAAGGCCAAAATGAACACTTCATGCAGAACTCCTGTATTTTGATGAAAACTCACTGAAATCAAGCTGTAACTTCAAGTTTATGCATCTTTCTATGCTTTCAGGTTGAAACTTGACTGAAAACTCAATTTGAAGAAAAGTTATGGCTTTTTGTGTCGCAGGTCACAAAAAGTGTTTTCTCAGCGAGAGAAGGCCAAAATGAACACTTCATGCAGAACTCCTGTATTTTGATGAAAACTCACTGAAATCAAGCTGTAACTTCAAGTTTATGCATCTTTCTATGCTTTCAGGTTGAAACTTGACTGAAAACTAACTTGGAACAAAAGTTATGGCTGTTTTGTGTCGCAGGTCACAAATAGCGTTTTCTCAGCGAGAGAAGGCCAAAATGAACACTTCATGCAGAACTCCTGTATTTTGATGAAAACTCACTGAAATCAAGCTGTAACTTCAAGTTTATGCATCTTTCTATGCTTTCAGGTTGAAACTTGACTGAAAACTCAAGTTGAAGAAAAGTTATGGCTTTTTTTTGTCGCAGGTCACAAATAGTGTTTTCTCAGCGAGAGAAGGCCAAAATGAACACTTCATGCAGAACTCCTGTATTTTGATGAAAACTCACTGAAATCAAGCTGTAACTTCAAGTTTATGCATCTTTCTATGCTTTCAGGTTGAAACTTGACTGAAAACTCACTTTGAACAAAAGTTATGGCATTTTTGTATCACAGGTCACAAATAGTGTTTTCTCAGCGAGAGAAGGCCAAAATGAACACTTCATGCAGAACTCCTGTATTTTGATGAAAACTCACTGAAATCAAGCTGTAACTTCAAGTTTATGCATCTTTCTATGCTTTCAGGTTGAAACTTGACTGAAAACTCACTTTGAACAAAAGTTATGGCTGTTTTGTGTCGCAGGTCACAAATAGCGTTTTCTCAGCGAGAGAAGGCCAAAATGAACACTTCATGCAGAACTCCTGTATTTTGATGAAAACTCACTGAAATCAAGCTGTAACTTCAAGTTTATGCATCTTTCTATGCTTTCAGGATGAAACTTGACTGAAAACTCACTTTGAACAAAAGTTATGGCTGTTTTTTTTTCGCAGGTCACAAATAGTGTTTTTTCAGCGAGAGAAGGCCAAAATGAACACTTCATGCAGAACTCCTGTATTTTGATGAAAACTCACTGAAATCAAGCTGTAACTTCAAGTTTATGCATCTTTCTATGCTTTCAGGACGAAACTTGACTGAAAACTCACTTTGAAGAAAAGTTATGGCTTTTTTGTGTCGCAGGTCACAAATGGTGTTTTCTCAGCGAGAGAAGGCCAAAATGAACACTTCATGCAGAACTCCTGTATTTTGATGAAAACTCACTGAAATCAAGCTGTAACTTCAAGTTTATGCATCTTTCTATGCTTTCAGGTTGAAACTTGACTGAAAACTCAATTTGAAGAAAAGTTATGGCTTTTTTGTGTCGCAGGTCACAAATAGTGTTTTCTCAGCGAGAGAAGGCCAAAACTAACACTTCATGCAGAACTCCTGTATTTTGATGAAAACTCACTGAAATCAAGCTGTAACTTCAAGTTTATGCATCTTTCTATGCTTTCAGGTTGAAACTTGACTGAAAACTCACTTTGAACAAAAGTTATGGCATTTTTGTATCACAGGTCACAAATAGTGTTTTCTCAGCGAGAGAAGGCCAAAATGAACACTTCATGCAGAACTCCTGTATTTTGATGAAAACTCACTGAAATCAAGCTGTAACTTCAAGTTTATGCATCTTTCTATGCTTTCAGGTTGAAACTTGACTGAAAACTCACTTTGAACAAAAGTTATGGCATTTTTATATCACAGGTCACAAATAGTGTTTTCTCAGCGAGAGAAGGCCAAAATGAACACTTCATGCAGAACTCCTGTATTTTGATGAAAACTCACTGAAATCAAGCTGTAACTTCAAGTTTATGCATCTTTCTATGCTTTCAGGTTGAAACTTGACTGAAAACTCACTTTGAACAAAAGTTATGGCTGTTTTGTGTCGCAGGTCACAAATAGCGTTTTCTCAGCGAGAGAAGGCCAAAATGAACACTTCATGCAGAACTCCTGTATTTTGATGAAAACTCACTGAAATCAAGCTGTAACTTCAAGTTTATGCATCTTTCTATGCTTTCAGGTTGAAACTTGACTGAAAACTCACTTTGAACAAAAGTTATGGCTGTTTTGTGTCGCAGGTCACAAATAGCGTTTTCTCAGCGAGAGAAGGCCAAAATGAACACTTCATGCAGAACTCCTGTATTTTGATGAAAACTCACTGAAATCAAGCTGTAACTTCAAGTTTATGCATCTTTCTATGCTTTCAGGATGAAAATTGACTGAAAACTCACTTTGAACAAAAGTTATGGCTGTTTTTTTTTCGCAGGTCAAAAATAGTGTTTTTTCAGCGAGAGAAGGCCAAAATGAACACTTCATGCAGAACTCCTGTATTTTGATGAAAACTCACTGAAATCAAGCTGTAACTTCAAGTTTATGCATCTTTCTATGCTTTCAGGACGAAACTTGACTGAAAACTCACTTTGAAGAAAAGTTATGGCTTTTTTGTTTCGCAGGTCACAAATGGTGTTTTCTCAGCGAGAGAAGGCCAAAATGAACACTTCATGCAGAACTCCTGTATTTTGATGAAAACTCACTGAAATCAAGCTGTAACTTCAAGTTTATGCATCTTTCTATGCTTTCAGGTTGAAACTTGACTGAAAACTCAATTTGAAGAAAAGTTATGGCTTTTTTGTGTCGCAGGTCACAAATAGTGTTTTCTCAGCGAGAGAAGGCCAAAATGAACACTTCATGCAGAACTCCTGTATTTTGATGAAAACTCACTGAAATCAAGCTGTAACTTCAAGTTTATGCATCTTTCTATGCTTTCAGGTTGAAACTTGACTGAAAACTCACTTGGAACAAAAGTTATGGCATTTTTGTATCACAGGTCACAAATAGTGTTTTCTCAGCGAGAGAAGGCCAAAATGAACACTTCATGCAGAACTCCTGTATTTTGATGAAAACTCACTGAAATCAAGCTGTAACTTCAAGTTTATGCATCTTTCTATGCTTTCAGGTTGAAACTTGACTGAAAACTCACTTTGAACAAAAGTTATGGCTGTTTTGTGTCGCAGGTCACAAATAGCGTTTTCTCAGCGAGAGAAGGCCAAAATGAACACTTCATGCAGAACTCCTGTATTTTGATGAAAACTCACTGAAATCAAGCTGTAACTTCAAGTTTATGCATCTTTCTATGCTTTCAGGTTGAAACTTGACTGAAAACTCACTTTGAACAAAAGTTATGGCTGTTTTGTGTCGCAGGTCACAAATAGCGTTTTCTCAGCGAGAGAAGGCCAAAATGAACACTTCATGCAGAACTCCTGTATTTTGATGAAAACTCACTGAAATCAAGCTGTAACTTCAAGTTTATGCATCTTTCTATGCTTTCAGGATGAAACTTGACTGAAAACTCACTTTGAACAAAAGTTATGGCTGTTTTTTTTTCGCAGGTCACAAATAGTGTTTTTTCAGCGAGAGAAGGCCAAAATGAACACTTCATGCAGAACTCCTGTATTTTGATGAAAACTCACTGAAATCAAGCTGTAACTTCAAGTTTATGCATCTTTCTATGCTTTCAGGACGAAACTTGACTGAAAACTCACTTTGAAGAAAAATTATGGCTTTTTTGTGTCGCAGGTCACAAATAGTGTTTTCTCAGCGAGAGAAGGCCAAAATGAACACTTCATGCAGAACTCCTGTATTTTGATGAAAACTCACTGAAATCAAGCTGTAACTTCAAGTTTTTGCATCTTTCTATGCTTTCAGGTTGAAACTTGACCTAAAACTCACTTTGAAAAAAAGTTATGGCTGTTTTGTGTCGCAGGTCACAAATAGTGTTTTCTCAGCGAGAGAAGGCCAAAATGAACACTTCATGCAGAACTCCTGTGTTTTGATGAAAACTCACTGAAATCAAGCTGTAACTTCAAGTTTATGCATCTTTCTATGCTTTCAGGTTGAAACTTGACTGAAAACTCACTTTGAACAAAAGTTATGGCTGTTTTGTGTCGCAGGTCACAAATAGCGTTTTCTCAGCGAGAGAAGGCCAAAATGAACACTTCATGCAGAACTCCTGTATTTTGATGAAAACTCACTGAAATCAAGCTGTAACTTCAAGTTTATGCATCTTTCTATGCTTTCAGGTTGAAACTTGACTGAAAACTCACTTTGAACAAAAGTTATGGCTGTTTTGTGTCGCAGGTCACAAATAGCGTTTTCTCAGCGAGAGAAGGCCAGAATGAACACTTCATGCAGAACTCCTGTATTTTGATGAAAACTCACTGAAATCAAGCTGTAACTTCAAGTTTATGCATCTTTCTATGCTTTCAGGATGAAACTTGACTGAAAACTCACTTTGAACAAAAGTTATGGCTGTTTTTTTTTCGCAGGTCACAAATAGTGTTTTTTCAGCGAGAGAAGGCCAAAATGAACACTTCATGCAGAACTCCTGTATTTTGATGAAAACTCACTGAAATCAAGCTGTAACTTCAAGTTTATGCATCTTTCTATGCTTTCAGGACGAAACTTGACTGAAAACTCACTTTGAAGAAAAGTTATGGCTTTTTTGTTTCGCAGGTCACAAATGGTGTTTTCTCAGTGAGAGAAGGCCAAAATGAACACTTCATGCAGAACTCCTGTATTTTGATGAAAACTCACTGAAATCAAGCTGTAACTTCAAGTTTATGCATCTTTCTATGCTTTCAGGTTGAAACTTGACTGAAAACTCACTTTGAACAAAAGTTATGGCTGTTTTGTGTCGCAGGTCACAAATAGCGTTTTCTCAGCGAGAGAAGGCCAAAATGAACACTTCATGCAGAACTCCTGTATTTTGATGAAAACTCACTGAAATCAAGCTGTAACTTCAAGTTTATGCATCTTTCTATGCTTTCAGGTTGAAACTTGACTGAAAACTCACTTTGAACAAAAGTTATGGCTGTTTTGTGTCGCAGGTCACAAATAGCGTTTTCTCAGCGAGAGAAGGCCAAAATGAACACTTCATGCAGAACTCCTGTATTTTGATGAAAACTCACTGAAATCAAGCTGTAACTTCAAGTTTATGCATCTTTCTATGCTTTCAGGATGAAACTTGACTGAAAACTCACTTTGAACAAAAGTTATGGCTGTTTTTTTTTCGCAGGTCACAAATAGTGTTTTTTCAGCGAGAGAAGGCCAAAATGAACACTTCATGCAGAACTCCTGTATTTTGATGAAAACTCACTGAAATCAAGCTGTAACTTCAAGTTTATGCATCTTTCTATGCTTTCAGGACGAAACTTGACTGAAAACTCACTTTGAAGAAAAGTTATGGCTTTTTTGTGTCGCAGGTCACAAATAGTGTTTTCTCAGCGAGAGAAGGCCAAAATGAACACTTCATGCAGAACTCCTGTATTTTGATGAAAACTCACTGAAATCAAGCTGTAACTTCAAGTTTTTGCATCTTTCTATGCTTTCAGGTTGAAACTTGACTGAAAACTCACTTTGAACAAAAGTTATGGCTGTTTTGTGTCGCAGGTCACAAATAGTGTTTTCTCAGCGAGAGAAGGCCAAAATGAACACTTCATGCAGAACTCCTGTGTTTTGATGAAAACTCACTGAAATCAAGCTGTAACTTCAAGTTTGTGCATCTTTCTATGCTTTCAGGATGAAACTTGACTGAAAACTCACTTTGAACAAAAGTATTGGCTGTTTTTTGTCGCAGGTCACAAATAGTGTTTTTTCAGCGAGAGAAGGCCAAAATGAACACTTCATGCAGAACTCCTGTATTTTGATGAAAACTCACTGAAATCAAGCTGTAACTTCAAGTTTATGCATCTTTCTATGCTTTCAGGACGAAACTTGACTGAAAACTCACTTTGAAGAAAAGTTATGGCTTTTTTGTGTCGCAGGTCACAAATAGTGTTTTCTCAGCGAGAGAAGGCCAAAATGAACACTTCATGCAGAACTCCTGTATTTTGATGAAAACTCACTGAAATCAAGCTGTAACTTCAAGTTTATGCATCTTTCTATGCTTTCAGGTTGAAACTTGACTGAAAACTCACTTTGAACAAAAGTTATGGCATTTTTGTATCACAGGTCACAAATAGTGTTTTCTCAGCGAGAGAAGGCCAAAATGAACACTTCATGCAGAACTCCTGTATTTTGATGAAAACTCACTGAAATCAAGCTGTAACTTCAAGTTTATGCATCTTTCTATGCTTTCAGGTTGAAACTTGACTGAAAACTCACTTTGAACAAAAGTTATGGCATTTTTGTGTCGCAGGTCACAAATAGCGTTTTCTCAGCGAGAGAAGGCCAAAATGAACACTTCATGCAGAACTCCTTTATTTTGATGAAAACTCACTGAAATCAAGCTGTAACTTCAAGTTTATGCATCTTTCTATGCTTTCAGGATGAAACTTGACTGAAAACTCACTTTGAACAAAAGTTATGGCATTTTTGTATCACAGGTCACAAATAGTGTTTTCTCAGCGAGAGAAGGCCAAAATGAACACTTCATGCAGAACTCCTGTATTTTGATGAAAACTCACTGAAATCAAGCTGTAACTTCAAGTTTTTGCATCTTTCTATGCTTTCAGGTTGAAACTTGACTGAAAACTCACTTTGAACAAAAGTTATGGCCTTTTTGTATCACAGGTCACAAATAGTGTTTTCTCAGCGAGAGAAGGCCAAAATGAACATTTCATGCAGAACTCCTGTATTTTGATGAAAACTCACTGAAATCAAGCTGTAACTTCAAGTTTTTGCATCTTTCTATGCTTTCAGGTTGAAACTTGACTGAAAACTCACTTTGAACAAAAGTTATGGCTGTTTTTTGTCGCAGGTCACAAATAGTGTTTTCTCAGCGAGAGAAGGCCAAAATGAACACTTCATGCAGAACTCCTGTATTTTGATGAAAACTCACTGAAATCAAGCTGTAACTTCAAGTTTATGCATCTTTCTATGCTTTCAGGATGAAACTTGACTGAAAACTCACTTTGAACAAAAGTTATGGCATTTTTGTATCACAGGTCACAAATAGTGTTTTCTCAGCGAGAGAAGGCCAAAATGAACACTTCATGCAGAACTCCTGTATTTTGATGAAAACTCACTGAAATCAAGTTGTAACTTCAAGTTTATGCATCTTTCTATGCTTTCAGGTTGAAACTTGACTGAAAACTCACTTTGAACAAAAGTTATGGCATTTTTGTATCACAGGTCACAAATAGTGTTTTCTCAGCGAGAGAAGGCCAAAATGAACACTTCATGCAGAACTCCTGTATTTTGATGAAAACTCACTGAAATCAAGCTGTAACTTCAAGTTTATGCATCTTTCTATGCTTTCAGGTTGAAACTTGACTGAAAACTCACTTTGAACAAAAGTTATGGCATTTTTGTGTCGCAGGTCACAAATAGCGTTTTCTCAGCGAGAGAAGGCCAAAATGAACACTTCATGCAGAACTCCTTTATTTTGATGAAAACTCACTGAAATCAAGCTGTAACTTCAAGTTTATGCATCTTTCTATGCTTTCAGGATGAAACTTGACTGAAAACTCACTTTGAACAAAAGTTATGGCATTTTTGTATCACAGGTCACAAATAGTGTTTTCTCAGCGAGAGAAGGCCAAAATGAACACTTCATGCAGAACTCCTGTATTTTGATGAAAACTCACTGAAATCAAGCTGTAACTTCAAGTTTTTGCATCTTTCTATGCTTTCAGGTTGAAACTTGACTGAAAACTCACTTTGAACAAAAGTTATGGCCTTTTTGTATCACAGGTCACAAATAGTGTTTTCTCAGCGAGAGAAGGCCAAAATGAACATTTCATGCAGAACTCCTGTATTTTGATGAAAACTCACTGAAATCAAGCTGTAACTTCAAGTTTTTGCATCTTTCTATGCTTTCAGGTTGAAACTTGACTGAAAACTCACTTTGAACAAAAGTTATGGCTGTTTTTTGTCGCAGGTCACAAATAGTGTTTTCTCAGCGAGAGAAGGCCAAAATGAACACTTCATGCAGAACTCCTGTATTTTGATGAAAACTCACTGAAATCAAGCTGTAACTTCAAGTTTATGCATCTTTCTATGCTTTCAGGATGAAACTTGACTGAAAACTCACTTTGAACAAAAGTTATGGCATTTTTGTATCACAGGTCACAAATAGTGTTTTCTCAGCGAGAGAAGGCCAAAATGAACACTTCATGCAGAACTCCTGTATTTTGATGAAAACTCACTGAAATCAAGTTGTAACTTCAAGTTTATGCATCTTTCTATGCTTTCAGGTTGAAACTTGACTGAAAACTCACTTTGAACAAAAGTTATGGCTATTTTGTGTCGCAGGTCACAAATAGTGTTTTCTCAGCGAGAGAAGGCCAAAATGAACACTTCATGCCGAACTCCTGTATTTTGATGAAAACTCACTGAAATCAAGCTGTAACTTCAAGTTTTTGCATCTTTCTTTGCTTTCAGGTTGAAACTTGACTGAAAACTCACTTTGAACAAAAGTTATGGCATTTTTGTATCACAGGTCACAAATAGTGTTTTCTCAGCGAGAGAAGGCCAAAATGAACACTTCATGCAGAACTCCTGTATTTTGATGAAAACTCACTGAAATCAAGCTGTAACTTCAAGTTTATGCATCTTTCTATGCTTTCAGGTTGAAACTTGACTGAAAACTCACTTTGAAAAAAAGTTATGGCTTTTTTGTGTCGCAGGTCACAAATAGTGTTTTCTCAGCGAGAGAAGGCCGAAATGAACACTTCATGCAGAACTCCTGTATTTTGATGAAAACTCACTGAAATCAAGCTGTAACTTCAAGTTTATGCATCTTTCTATGCTTTCAGGTTGAAACTTGACTGAAAACTCACTTTGAACAAAAGTTATGGCATTTTTGTGTCGCAGGTCACAAATAGCGTTTTCTAAGCGAGAGAAGGCCAAAATGAACACTTCATGCAGAACTCCTGTATTTTGATGAAAACTCACTGAAATCAAGCTGTAACTTCAAGTTTATGCATCTTTCTTTGCTTTCAGGATGAAACTTGACTGAAAACTCACTTTGAACAAAAGTTATGGCATTTTTGTATCACAGGTCACAAATAGTGTTTTCTCAGCGAGAGAAGGCCAAAATGAACACTTCATGCAGAACTCCTGTATTTTGATGAAAACTCACTGAAATCAAGCTGTAACTTCAAGTTTATGCATCTTTCTATGCTTTCAGGTTGAAACTTGACTGAAAACTCAATTTGAAGAAAAGTTATGGCTTTTTTGTGTCGCAGGTCACAAAAAGTGTTTTCTCAGCGAGAGAAGGCCAAAATGAACACTTCATGCAGAACTCCTGTATTTTGATGAAAACTCACTGAAATCAAGCTGTAACTTCAAGTTTATGCATCTTTCTATGCTTTCAGGTTGAAACTTGACTGAAAACTCACTTTGAACAAAAGTTATGGCTATTTTGTGTCGCAGGTCACAAATAGTGTTTTCTCAGCGAGAGAAGGCCAAAATGAACACTTCATGCCGAACTCCTGTATTTTGATGAAAACTCACTGAAATCAAGCTGTAACTTCAAGTTTTTGCATCTTTCTTTGCTTTCAGGTTGAAACTTGACTGAAAACTCACTTTGAACAAAAGTTATGGCATTTTTGTATCACAGGTCACAAATAGTGTTTTCTCAGCGAGAGAAGGCCAAAATGAACACTTCATGCAGAACTCCTGTATTTTGATGAAAACTCACTGAAATCAAGCTGTAACTTCAAGTTTATGCATCTTTCTATGCTTTCAGGTTGAAACTTGACTGAAAACTCACTTTGAACAAAAGTTATGGCATTTTTGTATCACAGGTCACAAATAGTGTTTTCTCAGCGAGAGAAGGCCAAAATGAACACTTCATGCAGAACTCCTGTATTTTGATGAAAACTCACTGAAATCAAGCTGTAACTTCAAGTTTATGCATCTTTCTATGCTTTCAGGTTGAAACTTGACTGAAAACTCACTTTGAACAAAAGTTATGGCATTTTTGTGTCGCAGGTCACAAATAGCGTTTTCTCAGCGAGAGAAGGCCAAAATGAACACTTCATGCAGAACTCCTTTATTTTGATGAAAACTCACTGAAATCAAGCTGTAACTTCAAGTTTATGCATCTTTCTATGCTTTCAGGATGAAACTTGACTGAAAACTCACTTTGAACAAAAGTTATGGCATTTTTGTATCACAGGTCACAAATAGTGTTTTCTCAGCGAGAGAAGGCCAAAATGAACACTTCATGCAGAACTCCTGTATTTTGATGAAAACTCACTGAAATCAAGCTGTAACTTCAAGTTTTTGCATCTTTCTATGCTTTCAGGTTGAAACTTGACTGAAAACTCACTTTGAACAAAAGTTATGGCCTTTTTGTATCACAGGTCACAAATAGTGTTTTCTCAGCGAGAGAAGGCCAAAATGAACATTTCATGCAGAACTCCTGTATTTTGATGAAAACTCACTGAAATCAAGCTGTAACTTCAAGTTTTTGCATCTTTCTATGCTTTCAGGTTGAAACTTGACTGAAAACTCACTTTGAACAAAAGTTATGGCTGTTTTTTGTCGCAGGTCACAAATAGTGTTTTCTCAGCGAGAGAAGGCCAAAATGAACACTTCATGCAGAACTCCTGTATTTTGATGAAAACTCACTGAAATCAAGCTGTAACTTCAAGTTTATGCATCTTTCTATGCTTTCAGGATGAAACTTGACTGAAAACTCACTTTGAACAAAAGTTATGGCATTTTTGTATCACAGGTCACAAATAGTGTTTTCTCAGCGAGAGAAGGCCAAAATGAACACTTCATGCAGAACTCCTGTATTTTGATGAAAACTCACTGAAATCAAGTTGTAACTTCAAGTTTATGCATCTTTCTATGCTTTCAGGTTGAAACTTGACTGAAAACTCACTTTGAACAAAAGTTATGGCTATTTTGTGTCGCAGGTCACAAATAGTGTTTTCTCAGCGAGAGAAGGCCAAAATGAACACTTCATGCCGAACTCCTGTATTTTGATGAAAACTCACTGAAATCAAGCTGTAACTTCAAGTTTTTGCATCTTTCTTTGCTTTCAGGTTGAAACTTGACTGAAAACTCACTTTGAACAAAAGTTATGGCATTTTTGTATCACAGGTCACAAATAGTGTTTTCTCAGCGAGAGAAGGCCAAAATGAACACTTCATGCAGAACTCCTGTATTTTGATGAAAACTCAATGAAATCAAGCTGTAACTTCAAGTTTTTGCATCTTTCTATGCTTTCAGGTTGAAACTTGAATGAAAACTCACTTTGAACAAAAGTTATGGCATTTTTGTATCACAGGTCACAAATAGTGTTTTCTCAGCGAGAGAAGGCCAAAATGAACACTTCATGCAGAACTCCTGTATTTTGATGAAAACTCACTGAAATCAAGCTGTAACTTCAAGTTTATGCATCTTTCTATGCTTTCAGGTTGAAACTTGACTGAAAACTCACTTTGAAGAAAAGTTATGGCTGTTTTGTGTCGCAGGTCACAAATAGCGTTTTCTCAGCGAGAGAAGGCCAAAATGAACACTTCATGCAGAACTCCTGTATTTTGATGAAAACTCACTGAAATCAAGCTGTAACTTCAAGTTTATGCATCTTTCTATGCTTTCAGGTTGAAACTTGACTGAAAACTCAATTTGAAGAAAAGTTATGGCTTTTTTGTATCGCAGGTCACAAATAGTGTTTTCTCAGCGAGAGAAGGCCAAAATGAACACTTCATGCAGAACTCCTGTATTTTGATGAAAACTCACTGAAATCAAGCTGTAACTTCAAGTTTATGCATCTTTCTATGCTTTCAGGTTGAAACTTGACTGAAAACTCACTTTGAAAAAAAGTTATGGCTTTTTTGTGTCGCAGGTCACAAATAGTGTTTTCTCAGCGAGAGAAGGCCGAAATGAACACTTCATGCAGAACTCCTGTATTTTGATGAAAACTCACTGAAATCAAGCTGTAACTTCAAGTTTATGCATCTTTCTATGCTTTCAGGACGAAACTTGACTGAAAACTCACTTTGAACAAAAGTTATGGCATTTTTGTGTCGCAGGTCACAAATAGCGTTTTCTAAGCGAGAGAAGGCCAAAATGAACACTTCATGCAGAACTCCTGTATTTTGATGAAAACTCACTGAAATCAAGCTGTAACTTCAAGTTTATGCATCTTTCTTTGCTTTCAGGATGAAACTTGACTGAAAACTCACTTTGAACAAAAGTTATGGCATTTTTGTATCACAGGTCACAAATAGTGTTTTCTCAGCGAGAGAAGGCCAAAATGAACACTTCATGCAGAACTCCTGTATTTTGATGAAAACTCACTGAAATCAAGCTGTAACTTCAAGTTTATGCATCTTTCTATGCTTTCAGGTTGAAACTTGACTGAAAACTCAATTTGAAGAAAAGTTATGGCTTTTTTGTGTCGCAGGTCACAAAAAGTGTTTTCTCAGCGAGAGAAGGCCAAAATGAACACTTCATGCAGAACTCCTGTATTTTGATGAAAACTCACTGAAATCAAGCTGTAACTTCAAGTTTATGCATCTTTCTATGCTTTCAGGTTGAAACTTGACTGAAAACTCACTTTGAACAAAAGTTATGGCATTTTTGTATCACAGGTCACAAATAGCGTTTTCTCAGCGAGAGAAGGCCAAAATGAACACTTCATGCAGAACTCCTGTATTTTGATGAAAACTCACTGAAATCAAGCTGTAACTTCAAGTTTATGCATCTTTCTATGCTTTCAGGTTGAAACGTGACTGAAAACTCAATTTGAAGAAAAGTTATGGCTTTTTTGTGTCGCAGGTCAGAAAAAGTGTTTTCTCAGCGAGAGAAGGCCAAAATGAACACTTCATGCAGAACTCCTGTATTTTGATGAAAACTCACTGAAATCAAGCTGTAACTTCAAGTTTATGCATCTTTCTATGCTTTCAGGTTAAACTTGACTGAAAACTCACTTTGAACAAAAGTTATGGCATTTTTGTATCACAGGTCACAAATAGTGTTTTCTCAGCGAGAGAAGGCCAAAATGAACACTTCATGCAGAACACCTGTATTTTGATGAAAACTCACTGAAATCAAGCTGTGACTTCAAGTTTATGCATCTTTCTATGCTTTCAGGTTGAAACTTGACTGAAAATTCACTTTGAACAAAAGTTATGGCTGTTTTGTGTCGCAGGTCACAAATAGCGTTTTCTCAGCGAGAGAAGGCCAAAATGAACACTTCATGCAGAACTCCTGTATTTTGATGAAAACTCACTGAAATCAAGCTGTAACTTCAAGTTTATGCATCTTTCTATGCTTTCAGGTTGAAACTTGACTGAAAACTCAATTTGAAGAAAAGTTATGGCTTTTTTGTGTCGCAGGTCACAAATAGTGTTTTCTCAGCGAGAGAAGGCCAAAATGAACACTTCATGCAGAACTCCTGAATTTTGATGAAAACTCACTGAAATCAAGCTGTAACTTCAAGTTTATGCATCTTTCTATGCTTTCAGGTTGAAACTTGACTAAAAACTCACTTTGAACAAAAGTTATGGCTGTTTTGTGTCGCAGGTCACAAATAGCGTTTTCTCAGCGAGAGAAGGCCAAAATGAACACTTCATGCAGAACTCCTGTATTTTGATGAAAACTCACTGAAATCAAGCTGTAACTTCAAGTTTATGCATCTTTCTATCCTTTCAGGTTGAAACTTGACTGAAAACTCACTTTGAACAAAAGTGATGGCTGTTTTGTGTCGCAGGTCACAAATAGCGTTTTCTCAGCGAGAGAAGGCCAAAATGAACACTTCATGCAGAACTCCTGTATTTTGATGAAAACTCACTGAAATCAAGCTGTAACTTCAAGTTTATGCATCTTTCTATGCTTTCAGGCTGAAACTTGACTGAAAACTCACTTTGAACAAAAGTTATGGCTGTTTTTTGTCGCAGGTCACAAATAGTGTTTTTTCAGCGAGAGAAGGCCAAAATGAACACTTCATGCAGAACTCCTGTATTTTGATGAAAACTCACTGAAATCAAGCTGTAACTTCAAGTTTATGCATCTTTCTATGCTTTCAGGACGAAACTTGACTGAAAACTCACTTTGAAGAAAAGTTATGGCTTTTTTGTGTCGCAGGTCACAAATAGTGTTTTCTCAGCGAGAGAAGGCCAAAATGAACACTTCATGCAGAACTCCTGTATTTTGATGAAAACTCACTGAAATCAAGCTGTAACTTCAAGTTTTTGCATCTTTCTATGCTTTCAGGTTGAAACTTGACTGAAAACTCACTTTGAACAAAAGTTATGGCTGTTTTTTGTCGCAGGTCACAAATAGTGTTTTCTCAGCGAGAGAAGGCCAAAATGAACACTTCATGCAGAACTCCTGTGTTTTGATGAAAACTCACTGAAATCAAGCTGTAACTTCAAGTTTATGCATCTTTCTATGCTTTCAGGATGAAACTTGACTGAAAACTCACTTTGAACAAAAGTTATGGCTGTTTTTTGTCGCAGGTCACAAATAGTGTTTTTTCAGCGAGAGAAGGCCAAAATGAACACTTCATGCAGAACTCCTGTATTTTGATGAAAACTCACTGAAATCAAGCTGTAACTTCAAGTTTATGCATCTTTCTATGCTTTCAGGTTGAAACTTGACTGAAAACTCACTTTGAACAAAAGTTATGGCATTTTTGTATCACAGGTCACAAATAGTGTTTTCTCAGCGAGAGAAGGCCAAAATGAACACTTCATGCAGAACTCCTGTATTTTGATGAAAACTCACTGAAATCAAGCTGTAACTTCAAGTTTATGCATCTTTCTATGCTTTCAGGACGAAACTTGACTGAAAACTCACTTTGAAGAAAAGTTATTGTTTTTTTTTGTGTTGCAGGTCACAAATAGTGTTTTCTCAGCGAGAGAAGGCCAAAATGAACACTTCATGCAGAACTCCTGTATTTTGATGAAAACTCACTGAAATCAAGCTGTAACTTCAAGTTTTTGCATCTTTCTATGCTTTCAGGTTGAAACTTGACTGAAAACTCACTTTGAACAAAAGTTATGGCATTTTTTTGTCGCAGGTCACAAATAGTGTTTTCTCAGCGAGAGAAGGCCAAAATGAACACTTCATGCAGAACTCCTGTGTTTTGATGAAAACTCACTGAAATCAAGCTGTAACTTCAAGTTTATGCATCTTTCTATGCTTTCAGGATGAAACTTGACTGAAAACTCACTTTGAACAAAAGTTATGGCTGTTTTTTGTCGCAGGTCACAAATAGTGTTTTTTCAGCGAGAGAAGGCCAAAATGAACACTTCATGCAGAACTCCTGTATTTTGATGAAAACTCACTGAAATCAAGCTGTAACTTCAAGTTTTTGCATCTTTCTATGCTTTCAGGTTGAAACTTGACTGAAAACTCACTTTGAACAAAAGTTATGGCTGTTTTTTGTCGCAGGTCACAAATAGTGTTTTCTCAGCGAGAGAAGGCCAAAATGAACACTTCATGCAGAACTCCTGTGTTTTGATGAAAACTCACTGAAATCAAGCTGTAACTTCAAGTTTATGCATCTTTCTATGCTTTCAGGATGAAACTTGACTGAAAACTCACTTTGAACAAAAGTTATGGCTGTTTTTTGTCGCAGGTCACAAATAGTGTTTTTTCAGCGAGAGAAGGCCAAAATGAACACTTCATGCAGAACTCCTGTATTTTGATGAAAACTCACTGAAATCAAGCTGTAACTTCAAGTTTATGCATCTTTCTATGCTTTCAGGACGAAACTTGACTGAAAACTCACTTTGAAGAAAAGTTATGGCTTTTTTGTGTCGCAGGTCACAAATAGTGTTTTCTCAGCGAGAGAAGGCCAAAATGAACACTTCATGCAGAACTCCTGTATTTTGATGAAAACTCACTGAAATCAAGCTGTAACTTCAAGTTTATGCATCTTTCTATGCTTTCAGGTTGAAACTTGACTGAAAACTCACTTTGAACAAAAGTTATGGCATTTTTGTATCACAGGTCACAAATAGTGTTTTCTCAGCGAGAGAAGGCCAAAATGAACACTTCATGCAGAACTCCTGTATTTTGATGAAAACTCACTGAAATCAAGCTGTAACTTCAAGTTTATGCATCTTTCTATGCTTTCAGTTTGAAACTTGACTGAAAACTCACTTTGAACAAAAGTTATGGCATTTTTGTGTCGCAGGTCACAAATAGTGTTTTCTCAGCGAGAGAAGGCCAAAATGAACATTTCATGCAGAACTCCTGTATTTTGATGAAAACTCACTGAAATCAAGCTGTAACTTCAAGTTTTTGCATCTTTCTATGCTTTCAGGTTGAAACTTGACTGAAAACTCACTTTGAACAAAAGTTATGGCTGTTTTTTGTCGCAGGTCACAAATAGTGTTTTCTCAGCGAGAGAAGGCCAAAATGAACACTTCATGCAGAACTCCTGTATTTTGATGAAAACTCACTGAAATCAAGCTGTAACTTCAAGTTTATGCATCTTTCTATGCTTTCAGGATGAAACTTGACTGAAAACTCACTTTGAACAAAAGTTATGGCATTTTTGTATCACAGGTCACAAATAGTGTTTTCTCAGCGAGAGAAGGCCAAAATGAACACTTCATGCAGAACTCCTGTATTTTGATGAAAACTCACTGAAATCAAGTTGTAACTTCAAGTTTATGCATCTTTCTATGCTTTCAGGTTGAAACTTGACTGAAAACTCACTTTGAACAAAAGTTATGGCTATTTTGTGTCGCAGGTCACAAATAGCGTTTTCTCAGCGAGAGAAGGCCAAAATGAACACTTCATGCAGAACTCCTGTATTTTGATGAAAACTCACTGAAATCAAGCTGTAACTTCAAGTTTTTGCATCTTTCTATGCTTTCAGGTTGAAACTTGACTGAAAACTCACTTTGAACAAAAGTTATGGCATTTTTGTATCACAGGTCACAAATAGTGTTTTCTCAGCGAGAGAAGGCCAAAATGAACACTTCATGCAGAACTCCTGTATTTTGATGAAAACTCACTGAAATCAAGCTGTAACTTCAAGTTTTTGCATCTTTCTATGCTTTCAGGTTGAAACTTGACTGAAAACTCAATTTGAACAAAAGTTATGGCATTTTTGTATCACAGGTCACAAATAGTGTTTTCTCAGCGAGAGAAGGCCAAAATGAACACTTCATGCAGAACTCCTGTATTTTGATGAAAACTCACTGAAATCAAGCTGTAACTTCAAGTTTATGCATCTTTCTATGCTTTCAGGTTGAAACTTGACTGAAAACTCACTTTGAACAAAAGTTATGGCTGTTTTTTGTCGCAGGTCAAAAATAGTGTTTTTTCAGCGAGAGAAGGCCAAAATGAACACCTTATGCAGAACTCCTGTATTTTGATGAAAACTCACTGAAATCAAGCTGTAACTTCAAGTTTATGCATCTTTCTATGCTTTCAGGTTGAAACTTGACTGAAAACTCAATTTGAAGAAAAGTTATGGCTTTTTTGTGTCGCAGGTCACAAATAGTGTTTTCTCAGCGAGAGAAGGCCAAAATGAACACTTCATGCAGAACTCCTGTATTTTGATGAAAACTCACTGAAATCAAGCTGTAACTTCAAGTTTATGCATCTTTCTATGCTTTCAGGTTGAAACTTGACTGAAAACTCACTTTGAACAAAAGTTATGGCTGTTTTGTGTCGCAGGTCACAAATAGCGTTTTCTCAGCGAGAGAAGGCCAAAATGAACACTTCATGCAGAACTCCTGTATTTTGATGAAAACTCACTGAAATCAAGCTGTAACTTCAAGTTTATGCATCTTTCTATGCTTTCAGGTTGAAACTTGACTGATAACTCAATTTGAAGAAAAGTTATGGCTTTTTTGTGTCGCAGGTCAGAAAAAGTGTTTTCTCAGCGAGAGAAGGCCAAAATGAACACTTCATGCAGAACTCCTGTATTTTGATGAAAACTCACTGAAATCAAGCTGTAACTTCAAGTTTATGCATCTTTCTATGCTTTCAGGTTGAAACTTGACTGAAAACTCACTTTGAACAAAAGTTATGGCATTTTTGTATCACAGGTCACAAATAGTGTTTTCTCAGCGAGAGAAGGCCAAAATGAACACTTCATGCAGAACTCCTGTATTTTGATGAAAACTCACTGAAATCAAGCTGTAACTTCAAGTTTATGCATCTTTCTATGCTTTCAGGTTGAAACTTGACTGAAAACTCACTTTGAACAAAAGTTATGGCTGTTTTGTGTCGCAGGTCACAAATAGCGTTTTCTCAGCGAGAGAAGGCCAAAATGAACACTTCATGCAGAACTCCTGTATTTTGATGAAAACTCACTGAAATCAAGCTGTAACTTCAAGTTTATGCATCTTTCTATGCTTTCAGGTTGAAACTTGACTGAAAACTCACTTTGAACAAAAGTTATGGCTGTTTTGTGTCGCTGGTCACAAATAGCGTTTTCTCAGCGAGAGAAGGCCAAAATGAACACTTCATGCAGAACTCCTGTATTTTGATGAAAACTCACTGAAATCAAGCTGTAACTTCAAGTTTATGCATCTTTCTATGCTTTCAGGACGAAACTTGAAAGAAAACTCACTTTGAAGAAAAGTTATGGCTTTTTTGTGTCGCAGGTCACAAATAGTGTTTTTTCAGCGAGAGAAGGCCAAAATGAACACTTCATGCAGAACTCCTGTATTTTGATGAAAACTCACTGAAATCAAGCTGTAACTTCAAGTTTATGCATCTTTCTATGCTTTCAGGACGAAACTTGACTGAAAACTCACTTTGAAGAAAAGTTATGGCTTTTTTGTGTCGCAGGTCACAAATAGTGTTTTCTCAGCGAGAGAAGGCCAAAATGAACACTTCATGCAGAACTCCTGTATTTTGATGAAAACTCACTGAAATCAAGCTGTAACTTCAAGTTTATGCATCTTTCTATGCTTTCAGGTTGAAACTTGACTGAAAACTCACTTTGAACAAAAGTTATGGCATTTTTGTATCACAGGTCACAAATAGTGTTTTCTCAGCGAGAGAAGGCCAAAATGAACACTTCATGCAGAACTCCTGTATTTTGATGAAAACTCACTGAAATCAAGCTGTAACTTCAAGTTTATGCATCTTTCTATGCTTTCAGTTTGAAACTTGACTGAAAACTCACTTTGAACAAAAGTTATGGCATTTTTGTGTCGCAGGTCACAAATAGCGTTTTCTCAGCGAGAGAAGGCCAAAATGAACACTTCATGCAGAACTCCTGTATTTTGATGAAAACTCACTGAAATCAAGCTGTAACTTCAAGTTTATGCATCTTTCTATGCTTTCAGGATGAAACTTGACTGAAAACTCACTTTGAACAAAAGTTATGGCATTTTTGTATCACAGGTCACAAATAGTGTTTTCTCAGCGAGAGAAGGCCAAAATGAACACTTCATGCAGAACTCCTGTATTTTGATGAAAACTCACTGAAATCAAGCTGTAACTTCAAGTTTTTGCATCTTTCTATGCTTTCAGGTTGAAACTTGACTGAAAACTCACTTTGAACAAAAGTTATGGCATTTTTGTATCACAGGTCACAAATAGTGTTTTCTCAGCGAGAGAAGGCCAAAATGAACATTTCATGCAGAACTCCTGTATTTTGATGAAAACTCACTGAAATCAAGCTGTAACTTCAAGTTTTTGCATCTTTCTATGCTTTCAGGTTGAAACTTGACTGAAAACTCACTTTGAACAAAAGTTATGGCTGTTTTTTGTCGCAGGTCACAAATAGTGTTTTCTCAGCGAGAGAAGGCCAAAATGAACACTTCATGCAGAACTCCTGTATTTTGATGAAAACTCACTGAAATCAAGCTGTAACTTCAAGTTTATGCATCTTTCTATGCTTTCAGGATGAAACTTGACTGAAAACTCACTTTGAACAAAAGTTATGGCATTTTTGTATCACAGGTCACAAATAGTGTTTTCTCAGCGAGAGAAGGCCAAAATGAACACTTCATGCAGAACTCCTGTATTTTGATGAAAACTCACTGAAATCAAGTTGTAACTTCAAGTTTATGCATCTTTCTATGCTTTCAGGTTGAAACTTGACTGAAAACTCACTTTGAACAAAAGTTATGGCTATTTTGTGTCGCAGGTCACAAATAGCGTTTTCTCAGCGAGAGAAGGCCAAAATGAACACTTCATGCAGAACTCCTGTATTTTGATGAAAACTCACTGAAATCAAGCTGTAACTTCAAGTTTTTGCATCTTTCTATGCTTTCAGGTTGAAACTTGACTGAAAACTCACTTTGAACAAAAGTTATGGCATTTTTGTATCACAGGTCACAAATAGTGTTTTCTCAGCGAGAGAAGGCCAAAATGAACACTTCATGCAGAACTCCTGTATTTTGATGAAAACTCACTGAAATCAAGCTGTAACTTCAAGTTTTTGCATCTTTCTATGCTTTCAGGTTGAAACTTGACTGAAAACTCAATTTGAACAAAAGTTATGGCATTTTTGTATCACAGGTCACAAATAGTGTTTTCTCAGCGAGAGAAGGCCAAAATGAACACTTCATGCAGAACTCCTGTATTTTGATGAAAACTCACTGAAATCAAGCTGTAACTTCAAGTTTATGCATCTTTCTATGCTTTCAGGTTGAAACTTGACTGAAAACTCACTTTGAACAAAAGTTATGGCTGTTTTTTGTCGCAGGTCAAAAATAGTGTTTTTTCAGCGAGAGAAGGCCAAAATGAACACCTTATGCAGAACTCCTGTATTTTGATGAAAACTCACTGAAATCAAGCTGTAACTTCAAGTTTATGCATCTTTCTATGCTTTCAGGTTGAAACTTGACTGAAAACTCAATTTGAAGAAAAGTTATGGCTTTTTTGTGTCGCAGGTCACAAATAGTGTTTTCTCAGCGAGAGAAGGCCAAAATGAACACTTCATGCAGAACTCCTGTATTTTGATGAAAACTCACTGAAATCAAGCTGTAACTTCAAGTTTATGCATCTTTCTATGCTTTCAGGTTGAAACTTGACTGAAAACTCACTTTGAACAAAAGTTATGGCTGTTTTGTGTCGCAGGTCACAAATAGCGTTTTCTCAGCGAGAGAAGGCCAAAATGAACACTTCATGCAGAACTCCTGTATTTTGATGAAAACTCACTGAAATCAAGCTGTAACTTCAAGTTTATGCATCTTTGTATGCTTTCAGGTTGAAACTTGACTGAAAACTCAATTTGAAGAAAAGTTATGGCTTTTTTGTGTCGCAGGTCAGAAAAAGTGTTTTCTCAGCGAGAGAAGGCCAAAATGAACACTTCATGCAGAACTCCTGTATTTTGATGAAAACTCACTGAAATCAAGCTGTAACTTCAAGTTTATGCATCTTTCTATGCTTTCAGGTTGAAACTTGACTGAAAACTCACTTTGAACAAAAGTTATGGCATTTTTGTATCACAGGTCACAAATAGTGTTTTCTCAGCGAGAGAAGGCCAAAATGAACACTTCATGCAGAACTCCTGTATTTTGATGAAAACTCACTGAAATCAAGCTGTAACTTCAAGTTTATGCATCTTTCTATGCTTTCAGGTTGAAACTTGACTGAAAACTCACTTTGAACAAAAGTTATGGCTGTTTTGTGTCGCAGGTCACAAATAGCGTTTTCTCAGCGAGAGAAGGCCAAAATGAACACTTCATGCAGAACTCCTGTATTTTGATGAAAACTCACTGAAATCAAGCTGTAACTTCAAGTTTATGCATCTTTCTATGCTTTCAGGTTGAAACTTGACTGAAAACTCACTTTGAACAAAAGTTATGGCTGTTTTGTGTCGCTGGTCACAAATAGCGTTTTCTCAGCGAGAGAAGGCCAAAATGAACACTTCATGCAGAACTCCTGTATTTTGATGAAAACTCACTGAAATCAAGCTGTAACTTCAAGTTTATGCATCTTTCTATGCTTTCAGGAAGAAACTTGACTGAAAACTCACTTTGAACAAAAGTTATGGCTGTTTTTTGTCGCAGGTCACAAATAGTGTTTTTTCAGCGAGAGAAGGCCAAAATGAACACCTTATGCAGAACTCCTGTATTTTGATGAAAACTCACTGAAATCAAGCTGTAACTTCAAGTTTATGCATCTTTCTATGCTTTCAGGACGAAACTTGACTGAAAACTCACTTTGAAGAAAAGTTATGGCTTTTTTGTGTCGCAGGTCACAAATAGTGTTTTCTCAGCGAGAGAAGGCCAAAATGAACACTTCATGCAGAACTCCTGTATTTTGATGAAAACTCACTGAAATCAAGCTGTAACTTCAAGTTTATGCATCTTTCTATGCTTTCAGGTTGAAACTTGACTGAAAACTCACTTTGAACAAAAGTTATGGCATTTTTGTATCACAGGTCACAAATAGTGTTTTCTCAGCGAGAGAAGGCCAAAATGAACACTTCATGCAGAACTCCTGTATTTTGATGAAAACTCACTGAAATCAAGCGGTAACTTCAAGTTTATGCATCTTTCTATGCTTTCAGGTTGAAACTTGACTGAAAACTCAATTTGAAGAAAAGTTATGGCTTTTTTGTGTCGCAGGTCACAAATAGTGTTTTCTCAGCGAGAGAAGGCCAAAATGAACACTTCATGCAGAACTCCTGTATTTTGATGAAAACTCACTGAAATCAAGCTGTAACTTCAAGTTTATGCATCTTTCTATGCTTTCAGGTTGAAACTTGACTGAAAACTCACTTTGAACAAAAGTTATGGCTGTTTTGTGTCGCAGGTCACAAATAGCGTTTTCTCAGCGAGAGAAGGCCAAAATGAACACTTCATGCAGAACTCCTGTATTTTGATGAAAACTCACTGAAATCAAGCTGTAACTTCAAGTTTATGCATCTTTCTATGCTTTCAGGTTGAAACTTGACTGAAAACTCAATTTGAAGAAAAGTTATGGCTTTTTTGTGTAGCAGGTCACAAAAAGTGTTTTCTCAGCGAGAGAAGGCCAAAATGAACACTTCATGCAGAACTCCTGTATTTTGATGAAAACTCACTGAAATCAAGCTGTAACTTCAAGTTTATGCATCTTTCTATGCTTTCAGGTTGAAACTTGACTGAAAACTCACTTTGAAAAAAAGTTATGGCATTTTTGTATCACAGGTCACAAATAGTGTTTTCTCAGCGAGAGAAGGCCAAAATGAACACTTCATGCAGAACTCCTGTGTTTTGATGAAAACTCACTGAAATCAAGCTGTAACTTCAAGTTTATGCATCTTTCTATGCTTTCAGGATGAAACTTGACTGAAAACTCACTTTGAACAAAAGTTATGGCTGTTTTTTGTCGCAGGTCACAAATAGTGTTTTTTCAGCGAGAGAAGGCCAAAATGAACACTTCATGCAGAACTCCTGTATTTTGATGAAAACTCACTGAAATCAAGCTGTACCTTCAAGTTTATGCATCTTTCTATGCTTTCAGGACGAAACTTGACTGAAAACTCACTTTGAAGAAAAGTTATGGCTTTTTTGTGTCGCAGGTCACAAATAGTGTTTTCTCAGCGAGAGAAGGCCAAAATGAACACTTCATGCAGAACTCCTGTATTTTGATGAAAACTCACTGAAATCAAGCTGTAACTTCAAGTTTATGCATCTTTCTATGCTTTCAGGTTGAAACTTGACTGAAAACTCACTTTGAACAAAAGTTATGGCATTTTTGTATCACAGGTCACAAATAGTGTTTTCTCAGCGAGAGAAGGCCAAAATGAACACTTCATGCAGAACTCCTGTATTTTGATGAAAACTCACTGAAATCAAGCTGTAACTTCAAGTTTATGCATCTTTCTATGCTTTCAGGTTGAAACTTGACTGAAAACTCACTTTGAACAAAAGTTATGGCATTTTTGTGTCGCAGGTCACAAATAGCGTTTTCTCAGCGAGAGAAGGCCAAAATGAACACTTCATGCAGAACTCCTGTATTTTGATGAAAACTCACTGAAATCAAGCTGTAACTTCAAGTTTATGCATCTTTCTATGCTTTCAGGATGAAACTTGACTGAAAACTCACTTTGAACAAAAGTTATGGCATTTTTGTATCACAGGTCACAAATAGTGTTTTCTCAGCGAGAGAAGGCCAAAATGAACACTTCATGCAGAACTCCTGTATTTTGATGAAAACTCACTGAAATCAAGCTGTAACTTCAAGTTTATGCATCTTTCTATGCTTTCAGGTTGAAACTTGACTGAAAACTCACTTTGAACAAAAGTTATGGCATTTTTGTATCACAGGTCACAAATAGTGTTTTCTCAGCGAGAGAAGGCCAAAATGAACATTTCATGCAGAACTCCTGTATTTTGATGAAAACTCACTGAAATCAAGCTGTAACTTCAAGTTTTTGCATCTTTCTATGCTTTCAGGTTGAAACTTGACTGAAAACTCACTTTGAACAAAAGTTATGGCTGTTTTTTGTCGCAGGTCACAAATAGTGTTTTCTCAGCGAGAGAAGGCCAAAATGAACACTTCATGCAGAACTCCTGTATTTTGATGAAAACTCACTGAAATCAAGCTGTAACTTCAAGTTTATGCATCTTTCTATGCTTTCAGGATGAAACTTGACTGAAAACTCACTTTGAACAAAAGTTATGGCATTTTTGTATCACAGGTCACAAATAGTGTTTTCTCAGCGAGAGAAGGCCAAAATGAACACTTCATGCAGAACTCCTGTATTTTGATGAAAACTCACTGAAATCAAGTTGTAACTTCAAGTTTATGCATCTTTCTATGCTTTCAGGTTGAAACTTGACTGAAAACTCACTTTGAACAAAAGTTATGGCATTTTTGTATCACAGGTCACAAATAGTGTTTTCTCAGCGAGAGAAGGCCAAAATGAACACTTCATGCAGAACTCCTGTATTTTGATGAAAACTCACTGAAATCAAGCTGTAACTTCAAGTTTATGCATCTTTCTATGCTTTCAGGTTGAAACTTGACTGAAAACTCACTTTGAACAAAAGTTATCGCATTTTTGTATCACAGGTCAAAAATAGTGTTTTCTCAGCGAGAGAAGGCCAAAATGAACACTTCATGCAGAACTCCTGTATTTTGATGAAAACTCACTGAAATCAAGCTGTAACTTCAAGTTTATGCATCTTTCTATGCTTTCAGGATGAAACTTGACTGAAAACTCACTTTGAACAAAAGTTATGGCATTTTTGTATCACAGGTCACAAATAGTGTTTTCTCAGCGAGAGAAGGCCAAAATGAACACTTCATGCAGAACTCCTGTATTTTGATGAAAACTCACTGAAATCAAGCTGTAACTTTAAGTTTATGCATCTTTCTATGCTTTCAGGTTGAAACTTGACTGAAAACTCACTTTGAACAAAAGTTATGGCATTTTTGTATCACAGGTCACAAATAGTGTTTTCTCAGCGAGAGAAGGCCAAAATGAACATTTCATGCAGAACTCCTGTATTTTGATGAAAACTCACTGAAATCAAGCTGTAACTTCAAGTTTTTGCATCTTTCTATGCTTTCAGGTTGAAACTTGACTGAAAACTCACTTTGAACAAAAGTTATGGCTGTTTTTTGTCGCAGGTCACAAATAGTGTTTTCTCAGCGAGAGAAGGCCAAAATGAACACTTCATGCAGAACTCCTGTATTTTGATGAAAACTCACTGAAATCAAGCTGTAACTTCAAGTTTATGCATCTTTCTATGCTTTCAGGATGAAACTTGACTGAAAACTCACTTTGAAGAAAAGTTATGGCATTTTTGTATCACAGGTCACAAATAGTGTTTTCTCAGCGAGAGAAGGCCAAAATGAACACTTCATGCAGAACTCCTGTATTTTGATGAAAACTCACTGAAATCAAGTTGTAACTTCAAGTTTATGCATCTTTCTATGCTTTCAGGTTGAAACTTGACTGAAAACTCACTTTGAACAAAAGTTATGGCTATTTTGTGTCGCAGGTCACAAATAGTGTTTTCTCAGCGAGAGAAGGCCAAAATGAACACTTCATGCCGAACTCCTGTATTTTGATGAAAACTCACTGAAATCAAGCTGTAACTTCAAGTTTTTGCATCTTTCTATGCTTTCAGGTTGAAACTTGACTGAAAACTCACTTTGAACAAAAGTTATGGCATTTTTGTATCACAGGTCACAAATAGTGTTTTCTCAGCGAGAGAAGGCCAAAATGAACACTTCATGCAGAACTCCTGTATTTTGATGAAAACTCAATGAAATCAAGCTGTAACTTCAAGTTTTTGCATCTTTGTATGCTTTCAGGTTGAAACTTGACTGAAAACTCACTTTGAACAAAAGTTATGGCTGTTTTGTGTCGCAGGTCACAAATAGCGTTTTCTCAGCGAGAGAAGGCCAAAATGAACACTTCATGCAGAACTCCTGTATTTTGATGAAAACTCACTGAAATCAAGCTGTAACTTCAAGTTTATGCATCTTTCTATGCTTTCAGGTTGAAACTTGACTGAAAACTCAATTTGAAGAAAAGTTATGGCTTTTTTGTATCGCAGGTCACAAATAGTGTTTTCTCTGCGAGAGAAGGCCAAAATGAACACTTCATGCAGAACTCCTGTATTTTGATGAAAACTCACTGAAATCAAGCTGTAACTTCAAGTTTATGCATCTTTCTATGCTTTCAGGTTGAAACTTGACTGAAAACTCACTTTGAAAAAAAGTTATGGCTTTTTTGTGTCGCAGGTCACAAATAGTGTTTTCTCAGCGAGAGAAGGCCAAAATGAACACTTCATGCAGAACTCCTGTATTTTGATGAAAACTCACTGAAATCAAGCTGTAACTTCAAGTTTATGCATCTTTCTATGCTTTCAGGTTGAAACTTGACTGAAAACTCACTTTGAACAAAAGTTATGGCATTTTTGTATCACAGGTCACAAATAGTGTTTTCTCAGCGAGAGAAGGCCAAAATGAACACTTCATGCAGAACTCCTGTATTTTGATGAAAACTCACTGAAATCAAGCTGTAACTTCAAGTTTATGCATCTTTCTATGCTTTCAGGTTGAAACTTGACTGAAAACTCACTTTGAACAAAAGTTATCGCATTTTTGTATCACAGGTCACAAATAGTGTTTTCTCAGCGAGAGAAGGCCAAAATGAACACTTCATGCAGAACTCCTGTATTTTGATGAAAACTCACTGAAATCAAGCGGTAACTTCAAGTTTATGCATCTTTCTATGCTTTCAGGTTGAAACTTGACTGAAAACTCAATTTGAAGAAAAGTTATGGCTTTTTTGTGTCGCAGGTCACAAATAGTGTTTTCTCAGCGAGAGAAGGCCAAAATGAACACTTCATGCAGAACTCCTGTATTTTGATGAAAACTCACTGAAATCAAGCTGTAACTTCAAGTTTATGCATCTTTCTATGCTTTCAGGTTGAAACTTGACTGAAAACTCACTTTGAACAAAAGTTATGGCTGTTTTGTGTCGCAGGTCACAAATAGCGTTTTCTCAGCGAGAGAAGGCCAAAATGAACACTTCATGCAGAACTCCTGTATTTTGATGAAAACTCACTGAAATAAAGCTGTAACTTCAAGTTTATGCATCTTTCTAGGCTTTCAGGTTGAAACTTGACTGAAAACTCACTTTGAACAAAAGTTATGGCTGTTTTGTGTCGCAGGTCACAAATAGCGTTTTCTCAGCGAGAGAAGGCCAAAATGAACACTTCATGCAGAACTCCTGTATTTTGATGAAAACTCACTGAAATCAAGCTGTAACTTCAAGTTTATGCATCTTTCTATGCTTTCAGGTTGAAACTTGATTGAAAACTCAATTTGAAGAAAAGTTATGGCTTTTTTGTGTCGCAGGTCACAAAAAGTGTTTTCTCAGCGAGAGAAGGCCAAAATGAACACTTCATGCAGAACTCCTGTATTTTGATGAAAACTCACTGAAATCAAGCTGTAACTTCAAGTTTATGCATCTTTCTATGCTTTCAGGTTGAAACTTGACTGAAAACTCAATTTGAAGAAAAGTTATGGCTTTTTTGTGTAGCAGGTCACAAAAAGTGTTTTCTCAGCGAGAGAAGGCCAAAATGAACACTTCATGCAGAACTCCTGTATTTTGATGAAAACTCACTGAAATCAAGCTGTAACTTCAAGTTTATGCATCTTTCTATGCTTTCAGGATGAAACTTGACTGAAAACTCACTTTGAACAAAAGTTATGGCATTTTTGTATCACAGGTCACAAATAGTGTTTTCTCAGCGAGAGAAGGCCAAAATGAACACTTCATGCAGAACTCCTGTATTTTGATGAAAACTCACTGAAATCAAGCTGTAACTTCAAGTTTATGCATCTTTCTATGCTTTCAGGATGAAACTTGACTGAAAACTCACTTGGAACAAAAGTTATGGCATTTTTGTATCACAGGTCACAAATAGTGTTTTCTCAGCGAGAGAAGGCCAAAATGAACACTTCATGCAGAACTCCTGTATATTGATGAAAACTCACTGAAATCAAGCTGTAACTTCAAGTTTTTGCATCTTTCTATGCTTTCAGGTTGAAACTTGACTGAAAACTCACTTTGAACAAAAGTTATGGCATTTTTGTATCACAGGTCACAAATACTGTTTTCTCAGCGAGAGAAGGCCAAAATGAACACTTCATGCAGAACTCCTGTATTTTGATGAAAACTCACTGAAATCAAGCTGTAACTTCAAGTTTATGCATCTTTCTATGCTTTCAGGATGAAACTTGACTGAAAACTCACTTTGAACAAAAGTTATGGCATTTTTGTATCACAGGTCACAAATAGTGTTTTCTCAGCGAGAGAAGGCCAAAATGAACACTTCATGCAGAACTCCTGTATTTTGATGAAAACTCACTGAAATCAAGTTGTAACTTCAAGTTTATGCATCTTTCTATGCTTTCAGGTTGAAACTTGACTGAAAACTCACTTTGAACAAAAGTTATGGCTATTTTGTGTCGCAGGTCACAAATAGCGTTTTCTCAGCGAGAGAAGGCCAAAATGAACACTTCATGCCGAACTCCTGTATTTTGATGAAAACTCACTGAAATCAAGCTGTAACTTCAAGTTTATGCATCTTTTTATGCTTTCAGGTTGAAACTTGACTGAAAACTCAATTTGAAGAAAAGTTATGGCTTTTTTGTGTCGCAGGTCACAAAAAGTGTTTTCTCAGCGAGAGAAGGCCAAAATGAACACTTCATGCAGAACTCCTGTATTTTGATGAAAACTCACTGAAATCAAGCTGTAACTTCAAGTTTTTGCATCTTTCTATGCTTTCAGGTTGAAACTTGACTGAAAACTCACTTTGAACAAAAGTTATGGCATTTTTGTATCACAGGTCACAAATAGTGTTTTCTCAGCGAGAGAAGGCCAAAATGAACACTTCATGCAGAACTCCTGTATTTTGATGAAAACTAACTGAAATCAAGCTTTAACTTCAAGTTTATTCATCTTTCTATGCTTTCAGGATGAAACTTGACTGAAAACTCACTTTGAACAAAAGTTATGGCATTTTTGTGTCGCAGGTCACAAATAGTGTTTTCTCAGCAGGAGAAGGCCAAAATGAACACTTCATGCAGAACTCCTGTATTTTGATGAAAACTCACTGAAATCAAGCTGTAACTTCAAGTTTATGCATCTTTCTATGCTTTCAGGTTGAAACTTGACTGAAAACTCACTTTGAACAAAAGTTATGGCTTTTTTGTGTAGCAGGTCACAAATAGTGTTTTCTCAGCGAGAGAAGGCCAAAATGAACACTTCATGCAGAACTCCTGTATTTTGATGAAAACTCACTGAAATCAAGCTGTAACTTCAAGTTTATGCATCTTTCTATGCTTTCAGGATGAAACTTGACTGAAAACTCACTTTGAACAAAAGTTATGGCATTTTTGTATCACAGGTCACAAATAGTGTTTTCTCAGCGAGAGAAGGCCAAAATGAACACTTCATGCAGAACTCCTGTATTTTGATGAAAACTCACTGAAATCAAGCTGTAACTTCAAGTTTATGCATCTTTCTATGCTTTCAGGATGAAACTTGACTGAAAACTCACTTGGAACAAAAGTTATGGCATTTTTGTATCACAGGTCACAAATAGTGTTTTCTCAGCGAGAGAAGGCCAAAATGAACACTTCATGCAGAACTCCTGTATATTGATGAAAACTCACTGAAATCAAGCTGTAACTTCAAGTTTTTGCATCTTTCTATGCTTTCAGGTTGAAACTTGACTGAAAACTCACTTTGAACAAAAGTTATGGCATTTTTGTATCACAGGTCACAAATACTGTTTTCTCAGCGAGAGAAGGCCAAAATGAACACTTCATGCAGAACTCCTGTATTTTGATGAAAACTCACTGAAATCAAGCTGTAACTTCAAGTTTATGCATCTTTCTATGCTTTCAGGATGAAACTTGACTGAAAACTCACTTTGAACAAAAGTTATGGCATTTTTGTATCACAGGTCACAAATAGTGTTTTCTCAGCGAGAGAAGGCCAAAATGAACACTTCATGCAGAACTCCTGTATTTTGATGAAAACTCACTGAAATCAAGTTGTAACTTCAAGTTTATGCATCTTTCTATGCTTTCAGGTTGAAACTTGACTGAAAACTCACTTTGAACAAAAGTTATGGCTATTTTGTGTCGCAGGTCACAAATAGCGTTTTCTCAGCGAGAGAAGGCCAAAATGAACACTTCATGCCGAACTCCTGTATTTTGATGAAAACTCACTGAAATCAAGCTGTAACTTCAAGTTTTTGCATCTTTCTATGCTTTCAGGTTGAAACTTGACTGAAAACTCACTTTGAACAAAAGTTATGGCATTTTTGTATCACAGGTCACAAATAGTGTTTTCTCAGCGAGAGAAGGCCAAAATGAACACTTCATGCAGAACTCCTGTATTTTGATGAAAACTAACTGAAATCAAGCTTTAACTTCAAGTTTATTCATCTTTCTATGCTTTCAGGATGAAACTTGACTGAAAACTCACTTTGAACAAAAGTTATGGCATTTTTGTGTCGCAGGTCACAAATAGTGTTTTCTCAGCAGGAGAAGGCCAAAATGAACACTTCATGCAGAACTCCTGTATTTTGATGAAAACTCACTGAAATCAAGCTGTAACTTCAAGTTTATGCATCTTTCTATGCTTTCAGGTTGAAACTTGACTGAAAACTCACTTTGAACAAAAGTTATGGCTTTTTTGTGTAGCAGGTCACAAATAGTGTTTTCTCAGCAAGAGAAGGCCAAAATGAACACTTCATGCAGAACTCCTGTATTTTGATGAAAACTCACTGAAATCAAGCTGTAACTTCAAGTTTATGCATCTTTCTATGCTTTCAGGATGAAACTTGACTGAAAACTCACTTTGAACAAAAGTTATGGCATTTTTGTATCACAGGTCACAAATAGTGTTTTCTCAGCGAGAGAAGGCCAAAATGAACACTTCATGCAGAACTCCTGTATTTTGATGAAAACTCACTGAAATCAAGCTGTAACTTCAAGTTTATGCATCTTTCTATGCTTTCAGGATGAAACTTGACTGAAAACTCACTTGGAACAAAAGTTATGGCATTTTTGTATCACAGGTCACAAATAGTGTTTTCTCAGCGAGAGAAGGCCAAAATGAACACTTCATGCAGAACTCCTGTATATTGATGAAAACTCACTGAAATCAAGCTGTAACTTCAAGTTTTTGCATCTTTCTATGCTTTCAGGTTGAAACTTGACTGAAAACTCACTTTGAACAAAAGTTATGGCATTTTTGTATCACAGGTCACAAATACTGTTTTCTCAGCGAGAGAAGGCCAAAATGAACACTTCATGCAGAACTCCTGTATTTTGATGAAAACTCACTGAAATCAAGCTGTAACTTCAAGTTTATGCATCTTTCTATGCTTTCAGGATGAAACTTGACTGAAAACTCACTTTGAACAAAAGTTATGGCATTTTTGTATCACAGGTCACAAATAGTGTTTTCTCAGCGAGAGAAGGCCAAAATGAACACTTCATGCAGAACTCCTGTATTTTGATGAAAACTCACTGAAATCAAGTTGTAACTTCAAGTTTATGCATCTTTCTATGCTTTCAGGTTGAAACTTGACTGAAAACTCACTTTGAACAAAAGTTATGGCTATTTTGTGTCGCAGGTCACAAATAGCGTTTTCTCAGCGAGAGAAGGCCAAAATGAACACTTCATGCCGAACTCCTGTATTTTGATGAAAACTCACTGAAATCAAGCTGTAACTTCAAGTTTATGCATCTTTTTATGCTTTCAGGTTGAAACTTGACTGAAAACTCAATTTGAAGAAAAGTTATGGCTTTTTTGTGTCGCAGGTCACAAAAAGTGTTTTCTCAGCGAGAGAAGGCCAAAATGAACACTTCATGCAGAACTCCTGTATTTTGATGAAAACTCACTGAAATCAAGCTGTAACTTCAAGTTTTTGCATCTTTCTATGCTTTCAGGTTGAAACTTGACTGAAAACTCACTTTGAACAAAAGTTATGGCATTTTTGTATCACAGGTCACAAATAGTGTTTTCTCAGCGAGAGAAGGCCAAAATGAACACTTCATGCAGAACTCCTGTATTTTGATGAAAACTAACTGAAATCAAGCTTTAACTTCAAGTTTATTCATCTTTCTATGCTTTCAGGATGAAACTTGACTGAAAACTCACTTTGAACAAAAGTTATGGCATTTTTGTATCACAGGTCACAAATAGTGTTTTCTCAGCAGGAGAAGGCCAAAATGAACACTTCATGCAGAACTCCTGTATTTTGATGAAAACTCACTGAAATCAAGCTGTAACTTCAAGTTTATGCATCTTTCTATGCTTTCAGGTGGAAACTTGACTGAAAACTCACTTTGAACAAAAGTTATGGCATTTTTGTATCACAGGTCACAAATAGTGTTTTCTCAGCGAGAGAAGGCCAAAATGAACACTTCATGCAGAACTCCTGTATTTTGATGAAAACTCACTGAAATCAAGCTGTAACTTCAAGTTTTTGCATCTTTCTATGCTTTCAGGTTGAAACTTGACTGAAAACTCACTTTGAACAAAAGTTATGGCATTTTTGTATCACAGGTCACAAATAGTGTTTTCTCAGCGAGAGAAGGCCAAAATGAACACTTCATGCAGAACTCCTGTATTTTGATGAAAACTCACTGAAATCAAGCTGTAACTTCAAGTTTATGCATCTTTCTATGCTTTCAGTTTGAAACTTGACTGAAAACTCACTTTGAACAAAAGTTATCGCATTTTTGTATCACAGGTCACAAATAGTGTTTTCTCAGCGAGAGAAGGCCAAAATGAACACTTCATGCAGAACTCCTGTATTTTGATGACAACTCACTGAAATCAAGCTGTAACTTCAAGTTTATGCATCTTTTTATGCTTTCAGGTTGAAACTTGACTGAAAACTCAATTTGAAGAAAAGTTATGGCTTTTTTGTGTCACAGGTCACAAAAAGTGTTTTCTCAGCGAGAGAAGGCCTAAATGAACACTTCATGCAGAACTCCTGTATTTTGATGAAAACTCACTGAAATCAAGCTGTAACTTCAAGTTTATGCATCTTTCTATGCTTTCAGGTTGAAATTTGACTGAAAACTCACTTTGAACAAAAGTTATGGCTGTTTTGTGTCGCAGGTCACAAAAAGCGTTTTCTCAGCGAGAGAAGGCCAAAATGAGCACTTCATGCAGAACTCCTGTATTTTGATGAAAACTCACTGAAATCAAGCTGTAACTTCAAGTTTATGCATCTTTCTATGCTTTCAGGATGAAACTTGACTGAAAACTCACTTTGAACAAAAGTTATGGCATTTTTGTATCACAGGTCACAAATAGTGTTTTCTCAGCGAGAGAAGGCCAAAATGAACACTTCATGCAGAACTCCTGTATTTTGATGAAAACTCACTGAAATCAAGCTGTAACTTCAAGTTTTTGCATCTTTCTATGCTTTCAGGTTGAAACTTGACTGAAAACTCACTTTGAACAAAAGTTATGGCATTTTTGTATCACAGGTCACAAATACTGTTTTCTCAGCGAGAGAAGGCCAAAATGAACACTTCATGCAGAACTCCTGTATTTTGATGAAAACTCACTGAAATCAAGCTGTAACTTCAAGTTTATGCATCTTTCTATGCTTTCAGGATGAAACTTGACTGAAAACTCAATTTGAAGAAAAGTTATGGCTTTTTTGTGTCGCAGGTCACAAATAGTGTTTTCTCAGCGAGAGAAGGCCAAAATGAACACTTCATGCAGAACTCCTGTATTTTGATGAAAACTCACTGAAATCAAGCTGTAACTTCAAGTTTATGCATCTTTCTATGCTTTCAGGTTGAAACTTGACTGAAAACTCACTTTGAACAAAAGTTATGGCTGTTTTGTGTCGCAGGTCACAAATAGCGTTTTCTCAGCGAGAGAAGGCCAAAATGAGCACTTCATGCAGAACTCCTGTATTTTGATGAAAACTCACTGAAATCAAGCTGTAACTTCAAGTTTATGCATCTTTCTATGCTTTCAGGATGAAACTTGACTGAAAACTCACTTTGAACAAAAGTTATGGCATTTTTGTATCACAGGTCACAAATAGTGTTTTCTCAGCGAGAGAAGGCCAAAATGAACACTTCATGCAGAACTCCTGTATTTTGATGAAAACTCACTGAAATCAAGCTGTAACTTCAAGTCTATGCATCTTTTTATGCTTTCAGGTTGAAACTTGACTGAAAACTCAATTTGAAGAAAAGTTATGGCTTTTTTGTGTCGCAGGTCACAAAAAGTGTTTTCTCAGCGAGAGAAGGCCAAAATGAACACTTCATGCAGAACTCCTGTATTTTGATGAAAACTCACTGAAATCAAGCTGTAACTTCAAGTTTATGCATCTTTCTATGCTTTCAGGTTGAAACTTGACTGAAAACTCAATTTGAAGAAAAGTTATGGCATTTTTGTGTCGCAGGTCACAAATAGTGTTTTCTCAGCGAGAGAAGGCCAAAATGAACACTTCATGCAGAACTCCTGTATTTTGATGAAAACTCACTGAAATCAAGCTGTAACTTCAAGTTTATGCATCTTTCTATGCTTTCAGGTTGAAACTTGACTGAAAACTCACTTTGAACAAAAGTTATGGCTGTTTTGTGTCGCAGGTCACAAATAGCGTTTTCTCAGCGAGAGAAGGCCAAAATGAGCACTTCATGCAGAACTCCTGTATTTTGATGAAAACTCACTGAAATCAAGCTGTAACTTCAAGTTTATGCATCTTTCTATGCTTTCAGGATGAAACTTGACTGAAAACTCACTTTGAACAAAAGTTATGGCTGTTTTGTGTCGCAGGTCACAAATAGCGTTTTCTCAGCGAGAGAAGGCCAAAATGAGCACTTCATGCAGAACTCCTGTATTTTGATGAAAACTCACTGAAATCAAGCTGTAACTTCAAGTTTATGCATCTTTCTATGCTTTCAGGATGAAACTTGACTGAAAACTCACTTTGAACAAAAGTTATGGCATTTTTGTATCACAGGTCACAAATAGTGTTTTCTCAGCGAGAGAAGGCCAAAATGAACACTTCATGCAGAACTCCTGTATTTTGATGAAAACTCACTGAAATCAAGCTGTAACTTCATGTTTTTGCATCTTTCTATGCTTTCAGGTTGAAACTTGACTGAAAACTCACTTTGAACAAAAGTTATGGCATTTTTGTATCACAGGTCACAAATAGTGTTTTCTCAGCGAGAGAAGGCCAAAATGAACACTTCATGCAGAACTCCTGTATTTTGATGAAAACTCACTGAAATCAAGCTGTAACTTCAAGTTTATGCATCTTTCTATGCTTTCAGGATGAAACTTGACTGAAAACTCACTTTGAACAAAAGTTATGGCATTTTTGTATCACAGGTCACAAATAGTGTTTTCTCAGCGAGAGAAGGCCAAAATGAACACTTCATGCAGAACTCCTGTATTTTGATGAAAACTCACTGAAATCAAGCTGTAACTTCAAGTTTATGCATCTTTCTATGCTTTCAGGATGAAACTTGACTGAAAACTCAATTTGAAGAAAAGTTATGGCTTTTTTGTGTCGCAGGTCACAAATAGTGTTTTCTCAGCGAGAGAAGGCCAAAATGAACACTTCATGCAGAACTCCTGTATTTTGATGAAAACTCACTGAAATCAAGCTGTAACTTCAAGTTTATGCATCTTTCTATGCTTTCAGGTTGAAACTTGACTGAAAACTCACTTTGAACAAAAGTTATGGCTGTTTTGTGTCGCAGGTCACAAATAGCGTTTTCTCAGCGAGAGAAGGCCAAAATGAGCACTTCATGCAGAACTCCTGTATTTTGATGAAAACTCACTGAAATCAAGCTGTAACTTCAAGTTTATGCATCTTTCTATGCTTTCAGGATGAAACTTGACTGAAAACTCACTTTGAACAAAAGTTATGGCATTTTTGTATCACAGGTCACAAATAGTGTTTTCTCAGCGAGAGAAGGCCAAAATGAACACTTCATGCAGAACTCCTGTATTTTGATGAAAACTCACTGAAATCAAGCTGTAACTTCAAGTCTTTGCATCTTTCTATGCTTTCAGTTTGAAACTTGACTGAAAACTCACTTTGAACAAAAGTTATGGCATTTTTGTATCACAGGTCACAAATAGTGTTTTCTCAGCGAGAGAAGGCCAAAATGAACACTTCATGCAGAACTCCTGTATTTTGATGAAAACTCACTGAAATCAAGCTGTAACTTCAAGTCTATGCATCTTTTTATGCTTTCAGGTTGAAACTTGACTGAAAACTCAATTTGAAGAAAAGTTATGGCTTTTTTGTGTCGCAGGTCACAAAAAGTGTTTTCTCAGCGAGAGAAGGCCAAAATGAACACTTCATGCAGAACTCCTGTATTTTGATGAAAACTCACTGAAATCAAGCTGTAACTTCAAGTTTATGCATCTTTCTATGCTTTCAGGTTGAAACTTGACTGAAAACTCAATTTGAAGAAAAGTTATGGCATTTTTGTGTCGCAGGTCACAAATAGTGTTTTCTCAGCGAGAGAAGGCCAAAATGAACACTTCATGCAGAACTCCTGTATTTTGATGAAAACTCACTGAAATCAAGCTGTAACTTCAAGTTTATGCATCTTTCTATGCTTTCAGGTTGAAACTTGACTGAAAACTCACTTTGAACAAAAGTTATGGCTGTTTTGTGTCGCAGGTCACAAATAGCGTTTTCTCAGCGAGAGAAGGCCAAAATGAGCACTTCATGCAGAACTCCTGTATTTTGATGAAAACTCACTGAAATCAAGCTGTAACTTCAAGTTTATGCATCTTTCTATGCTTTCAGGATGAAACTTGACTGAAAACTCACTTTGAACAAAAGTTATGGCTGTTTTGTGTCGCAGGTCACAAATAGCGTTTTCTCAGCGAGAGAAGGCCAAAATGAGCACTTCATGCAGAACTCCTGTATTTTGATGAAAACTCACTGAAATCAAGCTGTAACTTCAAGTTTATGCATCTTTCTATGCTTTCAGGATGAAACTTGACTGAAAACTCACTTTGAACAAAAGTTATGGCATTTTTGTATCACAGGTCACAAATAGTGTTTTCTCAGCGAGAGAAGGCCAAAATGAACACTTCATGCAGAACTCCTGTATTTTGATGAAAACTCACTGAAATCAAGCTGTAACTTCAAGTTTTTGCATCTTTCTATGCTTTCAGGTTGAAACTTGACTGAAAACTCACTTTGAACAAAAGTTATGGCATTTTTGTATCACAGGTCACAAATAGTGTTTTCTCAGCGAGAGAAGGCCAAAATGAACACTTCATGCAGAACTCCTGTATTTTGATGAAAACTCACTGAAATCAAGCTGTAACTTCAAGTTTATGCATCTTTCTATGCTTTCAGGATGAAACTTGACTGAAAACTCAATTTGAAGAAAAGTTATGGCTTTTTTGTGTCGCAGGTCACAAATAGTGTTTTCTCAGCGAGAGAAGGCCAAAATGAACACTTCATGCAGAACTCCTGTATTTTGATGAAAACTCACTGAAATCAAGCTGTAACTTCAAGTTTATGCATCTTTCTATGCTTTCAGGTTGAAACTTGACTGAAAACTCACTTTGAACAAAAGTTATGGCTGTTTTGTGTCGCAGGTCACAAATAGCGTTTTCTCAGCGAGAGAAGGCCAAAATGAGCACTTCATGCAGAACTCCTGTATTTTGATGAAAACTCACTGAAATCAAGCTGTAACTTCAAGTTTATGCATCTTTCTATGCTTTCAGGATGAAACTTGACTGAAAACTCACTTTGAACAAAAGTTATGGCATTTTTGTATCACAGGTCACAAATAGTGTTTTCTCAGCGAGAGAAGGCCAAAATGAACACTTCATGCAGAACTCCTGTATTTTGATGAAAACTCACTGAAATCAAGCTGTAACTTCAAGTCTTTGCATCTTTCTATGCTTTCAGTTTGAAACTTGACTGAAAACTCACTTTGAACAAAAGTTATCGCATTTTTGTATCACAGGTCACAAATAGTGTTTTCTCAGCGAGAGAAGGCCAAAATGAACACTTCATGCAGAACTCCTGTATTTTGATGAAAACTCACTGAAATCAAGCTGTAACTTCAAGTCTATGCATCTTTTTATGCTTTCAGGTTGAAACTTGACTGAAAACTCAATTTGAAGAAAAGTTATGGCTTTTTTGTGTCGCAGGTCACAAAAAGTGTTTTCTCAGCGAGAGAAGGCCAAAATGAACACTTCATGCAGAACTCCTGTATTTTGATGAAAACTCACTGAAATCAAGCTGTAACTTCAAGTTTATGCATCTTTCTATGCTTTCAGGTTGAAACTTGACTGAAAACTCAATTTGAAGAAAAGTTATGGCTTTTTTGTGTCGCAGGTCACAAATAGTGTTTTCTCAGCGAGAGAAGGCCAAAATGAACACTTCATGCAGAACTCCTGTATTTTGATGAAAACTCACTGAAATCAAGCTGTAACTTCAAGTTTATGCATCTTTCTATGCTTTCAGGTTGAAACTTGACTGAAAACTCACTTTGAACAAAAGTTATGGCTGTTTTGTGTCGCAGGTCACAAATAGCGTTTTCTCAGCGAGAGAAGGCCAAAATGAGCACTTCATGCAGAACTCCTGTATTTTGATGAAAACTCACTGAAATCAAGCTGTAACTTCAAGTTTATGCATCTTTCTATGCTTTCAGGATGAAACTTGACTGAAAACTCACTTTGAACAAAAGTTATGGCTGTTTTGTGTCGCAGGTCACAAATAGCGTTTTCTCAGCGAGAGAAGGCCAAAATGAGCACTTCATGCAGAACCCCTGTATTTTGATGAAAACTCACTGAAATCAAGCTGTAACTTCAAGTTTATGCATCTTTCTATGCTTTCAGGATGAAACTTGACTGAAAACTCACTTTGAACAAAAGTTATGGCATTTTTGTATCACAGGTCACAAATAGTGTTTTCTCAGCGAGAGAAGGCCAAAATGAACACTTCATGCAGAACTCCTGTATTTTGATCAAAACTCACTGAAATCAAGCTGTAACTTCAAGTTTATGCATCTTTCTATGCTTTCAGGTGGAAACTTGACTGAAAACTCACTTTGAACAAAAGTTATGGCATTTTTGTATCACAGGTCACAAATAGTGTTCTCTCAGCGAGAGAAGGCCAAAATGAACATTTCATGCAGAACTCCTGTATTTTGATGAAAACTCACTGAAATCAAGCTGTAACTTCAAGTTTATGCATCTTTCTATGCTTGCAGGTTGAAACTTGACTGAAAACTCACTTTGAACAAAAGTTATAGCTTTTTTGTGTCGCAGGTCACAAATAGTGTTTTCTCAGCGAGAGAAGGCCAAAATGAACACTTCATGCAGAACTCCTGTATTTTGATGAAAACTCACTGAAATCAAGCTGTAACTTCAAGTTTTTGCATCTTTCTATGCTTTCAGGTTGAAACTTGACTGAAAACTCACTTTGAACAAAAGTTATGGCATTTTTGTATCACAGGTCACAAATAGTGTTTTCTCAGCGAGAGAAGGCCAAAATGAACACTTCATGCAGAACTCCTGTATTTTGATGAAAACTCACTGAAATCAAGCTGTAACTTCAAGTTTATGCATCTTTCTATGCTTTCAGGTTGAAACTTGACTGAAAACTCACTTTGAACAAAAGTTATGGCTGTTTTGTGTCGCAGGTCACAAATAGCGTTTTCTCAGCGAGAGAAGGCCAAAATGAGCACTTCATGCAGAACTCCTGTATTTTGATGAAAACTCACTGAAATCAAGCTGTAACTTCAAGTTTATGCATCTTTCTATGCTTTCAGGATGAAACTTGACTGAAAACTCACTTTGAACAAAAGTTATGGCATTTTTGTATCACAGGTCACAAATAGTGTTTTCTCAGCGAGAGAAGGCCAAAATGAACACTTCATGCAGAACTCCTGTATTTTGATGAAAACTCACTGAAATCAAGCTGTAACTTCAAGTTTTTGCATCTTTCTATGCTTTCAGTTTGAAACTTGACTGAAAACTCACTTTGAACAAAAGTTATGGCATTTTTGTATCACAGGTCACAAATAGTGTTTTCTCAGCGAGAGAAGGCCAAAATGAACACTTCATGCAGAACTCCTGTATTTTGATGAAAACTCACTGAAATCAAGCTGTAACTTCAAGTTTATGCATCTTTTTATGCTTTCAGGTTGAAACTTGACTGAAAACTCAATTTGAAGAAAAGTTATGGCTTTTTTGTGTCGCAGGTCACAAAAAGTGTTTTCTCAGCGAGAGAAGGCCAAAATGAACACTTCATGCAGAACTCCTGTATTTTGATGAAAACTCACTGAAATCAAGCTGTAACTTCAAGTTTTTGCATCTTTCTATGCTTTCAGGTTGAAACTTGACTGAAAACTCACTTTGAACAAAAGTTATGGCATTTTTGTATCACAGGTCACAAATAGTGTTTTCTCAGCGAGAGAAGGCCAAAATGAACACTTCATGCAGAACTCCTGTATTTTGATGAAAACTAACTGAAATCAAGCTTTAACTTCAAGTTTATTCATCTTTCTATGCTTTCAGGATGAAACTTGACTGAAAACTCACTTTGAACAAAAGTTATGGCATTTTTGTATCACAGGTCACAAATAGTGTTTTCTCAGCAAGAGAAGGCCAAAATGAACACTTCATGCAGAACTCCTGTATTTTGATGAAAACTCACTGAAATCAAGCTGTAACTTCAAGTTTATGCATCTTTCTATGCTTTCAGGTGGAAACTTGACTGAAAACTCACTTTGAACAAAAGTTATGGCATTTTTGTATCACAGGTCACAAATAGCGTTTTCTCAGCGAGAGAAGGCCAAAATGAGCACTTCATGCAGAACTCCTGTATTTTGATGAAAACTCACTGAAATCAAGCTGTAACTTCAAGTTTATGCATCTTTCTATGCTTTCAGGATGAAACTTGACTGAAAACTCACTTTGAACAAAAGTTATGGCTGTTTTGTGTCGCAGGTCACAAATAGCGTTTTCTCAGCGAGAGAAGGCCAAAATGAGCACTTCATGCAGAACTCCTGTATTTTGATGAAAACTCACTGAAATCAAGCTGTAACTTCAAGTTTATGCATCTTTCTATGCTTTCAGGATGAAACTTGACTGAAAACTCACTTTGAACAAAAGTTATGGCATTTTTGTATCACAGGTCACAAATAGTGTTTTCTCAGCGAGAGAAGGCCAAAATGAACACTTCATGCAGAACTCCTGTATTTTGATGAAAACTCACTGAAATCAAGCTGTAACTTCAAGTTTTTGCATCTTTCTATGCTTTCAGGTTGAAACTTGACTGAAAACTCACTTTGAACAAAAGTTATGGCATTTTTGTATCACAGGTCACAAATAGTGTTTTCTCAGCGAGAGAAGGCCAAAATGAACACTTCATGCAGAACTCCTGTATTTTGATGAAAACTCACTGAAATCAAGCTGTAACTTCAAGTTTATGCATCTTTCTATGCTTTCAGGATGAAACTTGACTGAAAACTCAATTTGAAGAAAAGTTATGGCTTTTTTGTGTCGCAGGTCACAAATAGTGTTTTCTCAGCGAGAGAAGGCCAAAATGAACACTTCATGCAGAACTCCTGTATTTTGATGAAAACTCACTGAAATCAAGCTGTAACTTCAAGTTTATGCATCTTTCTATGCTTTCAGGTTGAAACTTGACTGAAAACTCACTTTGAACAAAAGTTATGGCTGTTTTGTGTCGCAGGTCACAAATAGCGTTTTCTCAGCGAGAGAAGGCCAAAATGAGCACTTCATGCAGAACTCCTGTATTTTGATGAAAACTCACTGAAATCAAGCTGTAACTTCAAGTTTATGCATCTTTCTATGCTTTCAGGATGAAACTTGACTGAAAACTCACTTTGAACAAAAGTTATGGCATTTTTGTATCACAGGTCACAAATAGTGTTTTCTCAGCGAGAGAAGGCCAAAATGAACACTTCATGCAGAACTCCTGTATTTTGATGAAAACTCACTGAAATCAAGCTGTAACTTCAAGTCTTTGCATCTTTCTATGCTTTCAGTTTGAAACTTGACTGAAAACTCACTTTGAACAAAAGTTATCGCATTTTTGTATCACAGGTCACAAATAGTGTTTTCTCAGCGAGAGAAGGCCAAAATGAACACTTCATGCAGAACTCCTGTATTTTGATGAAAACTCACTGAAATCAAGCTGTAACTTCAAGTCTATGCATCTTTTTATGCTTTCAGGTTGAAACTTGACTGAAAACTCAATTTGAAGAAAAGTTATGGCTTTTTTGTGTCGCAGGTCACAAAAAGTGTTTTCTCAGCGAGAGAAGGCCAAAATGAACACTTCATGCAGAACTCCTGTATTTTGATGAAAACTCACTGAAATCAAGCTGTAACTTCAAGTTTATGCATCTTTCTATGCTTTCAGGTTGAAACTTGACTGAAAACTCAATTTGAAGAAAAGTTATGGCTTTTTTGTGTCGCAGGTCACAAATAGTGTTTTCTCAGCGAGAGAAGGCCAAAATGAACACTTCATGCAGAACTCCTGTATTTTGATGAAAACTCACTGAAATCAAGCTGTAACTTCAAGTTTATGCATCTTTCTATGCTTTCAGGTTGAAACTTGACTGAAAACTCACTTTGAACAAAAGTTATGGCTGTTTTGTGTCGCAGGTCACAAATAGCGTTTTCTCAGCGAGAGAAGGCCAAAATGAGCACTTCATGCAGAACTCCTGTATTTTGATGAAAACTCACTGAAATCAAGCTGTAACTTCAAGTTTATGCATCTTTCTATGCTTTCAGGATGAAACTTGACTGAAAACTCACTTTGAACAAAAGTTATGGCTGTTTTGTGTCGCAGGTCACAAATAGCGTTTTCTCAGCGAGAGAAGGCCAAAATGAGCACTTCATGCAGAACCCCTGTATTTTGATGAAAACTCACTGAAATCAAGCTGTAACTTCAAGTTTATGCATCTTTCTATGCTTTCAGGATGAAACTTGACTGAAAACTCACTTTGAACAAAAGTTATGGCATTTTTGTATCACAGGTCACAAATAGTGTTTTCTCAGCGAGAGAAGGCCAAAATGAACACTTCATGCAGAACTCCTGTATTTTGATCAAAACTCACTGAAATCAAGCTGTAACTTCAAGTTTATGCATCTTTCTATGCTTTCAGGTGGAAACTTGACTGAAAACTCACTTTGAACAAAAGTTATGGCATTTTTGTATCACAGGTCACAAATAGTGTTCTCTCAGCGAGAGAAGGCCAAAATGAACATTTCATGCAGAACTCCTGTATTTTGATGAAAACTCACTGAAATCAAGCTGTAACTTCAAGTTTATGCATCTTTCTATGCTTGCAGGTTGAAACTTGACTGAAAACTCACTTTGAACAAAAGTTATAGCTTTTTTGTGTCGCAGGTCACAAATAGTGTTTTCTCAGCGAGAGAAGGCCAAAATGAACACTTCATGCAGAACTCCTGTATTTTGATGAAAACTCACTGAAATCAAGCTGTAACTTCAAGTTTTTGCATCTTTCTATGCTTTCAGGTTGAAACTTGACTGAAAACTCACTTTGAACAAAAGTTATGGCATTTTTGTATCACAGGTCACAAATAGTGTTTTCTCAGCGAGAGAAGGCCAAAATGAACACTTCATGCAGAACTCCTGTATTTTGATGAAAACTCACTGAAATCAAGCTGTAACTTCAAGTTTATGCATCTTTCTATGCTTTCAGGTTGAAACTTGACTGAAAACTCACTTTGAACAAAAGTTATGGCTGTTTTGTGTCGCAGGTCACAAATAGCGTTTTCTCAGCGAGAGAAGGCCAAAATGAGCACTTCATGCAGAACTCCTGTATTTTGATGAAAACTCACTGAAATCAAGCTGTAACTTCAAGTTTATGCATCTTTCTATGCTTTCAGGATGAAACTTGACTGAAAACTCACTTTGAACAAAAGTTATGGCATTTTTGTATCACAGGTCACAAATAGTGTTTTCTCAGCGAGAGAAGGCCAAAATGAACACTTCATGCAGAACTCCTGTATTTTGATGAAAACTCACTGAAATCAAGCTGTAACTTCAAGTTTTTGCATCTTTCTATGCTTTCAGTTTGAAACTTGACTGAAAACTCACTTTGAACAAAAGTTATGGCATTTTTGTATCACAGGTCACAAATAGTGTTTTCTCAGCGAGAGAAGGCCAAAATGAACACTTCATGCAGAACTCCTGTATTTTGATGAAAACTCACTGAAATCAAGCTGTAACTTCAAGTTTATGCATCTTTTTATGCTTTCAGGTTGAAACTTGACTGAAAACTCAATTTGAAGAAAAGTTATGGCTTTTTTGTGTCGCAGGTCACAAAAAGTGTTTTCTCAGCGAGAGAAGGCCAAAATGAACACTTCATGCAGAACTCCTGTATTTTGATGAAAACTCACTGAAATCAAGCTGTAACTTCAAGTTTTTGCATCTTTCTATGCTTTCAGGTTGAAACTTGACTGAAAACTCACTTTGAACAAAAGTTATGGCATTTTTGTATCACAGGTCACAAATAGTGTTTTCTCAGCGAGAGAAGGCCAAAATGAACACTTCATGCAGAACTCCTGTATTTTGATGAAAACTAACTGAAATCAAGCTTTAACTTCAAGTTTATTCATCTTTCTATGCTTTCAGGATGAAACTTGACTGAAAACTCACTTTGAACAAAAGTTATGGCATTTTTGTATCACAGGTCACAAATAGTGTTTTCTCAGCAAGAGAAGGCCAAAATGAACACTTCATGCAGAACTCCTGTATTTTGATGAAAACTCACTGAAATCAAGCTGTAACTTCAAGTTTATGCATCTTTCTATGCTTTCAGGTGGAAACTTGACTGAAAACTCACTTTGAACAAAAGTTATGGCATTTTTGTATCACAGGTCACAAATAGTGTTTTCTCAGCGAGAGAAGGCCAAAATGAACACTTCATGCAGAACTCCTGTATTTTGATGAAAACTCACTGAAATCAAGCTGTAACTTCAAGTTTATGCATCTTTCTATGCTTTCAGGTTGAAACTTGACTGAAAACTCACTTTGAACAAAAGTTATGGCATTTTTGTATCACAGGTCACAAATAGTGTTTTCTCAGCGAGAGAAGGCCAAAATGAACACTTCATGCAGAACTCCTGTATTTTGATGAAAACTCACTGAAATCAAGCTGTAACTTCAAGTTTATGCATCTTTCTATGCTTTCAGGATGAAACTTGACTGAAAACTCACTTTGAACAAAAGTTATGGCATTTTTGTATCACAGGTCACAAATAGTGTTTTCTCAGCGAGAGAAGGCCAAAATGAACACTTCATGCAGAACTCCTGTATTTTGATGAAAACTCACTGAAATTAAAGCTGTAACTTCAAGTTTATGCATCTTTCTATGCTTTCAGGTTGAAATTTGACTGAAAACTCACTTTGAACCAAAGTTATGGCTGTTTTGTGTCGCAGGTCACAAATAGCGTTTTCTCAGCGAGAGAAGGCCAAAATGAGCACTTCATGCAGAACTCCTGTATTTTGATGAAAACTCACTGAAATCAAGCTGTAACTTCAAGTTCATGCATCTTTCTATGCTTTCAGGATGAAACTTGACTGAAAACTCACTTTGAACAAAAGTTATGGCATTTTTGTATCACAGGTCACAAATAGTGTTTTCTCAGCGAGAGAGGGCCAAAATGAACACTTCATGCAGAACTCCTGTATTTTGATGAAAACTCACTGAAATCAAGCTGTAACTTCAAGTTTTTGCATCTTTCTATGCTTTCAGGATGAAACTTGACTGAAAACTCACTTTGAACAAAAGTTATGGCATTTTTGTATCACAGGTCACAAATAGTGTTTTCTCAGCGAGAGAAGGCCAAAATGAACACTTCATGCAGAACTCCTGTATTTTGATGAAAACTCACTGAAATCAAGCTGTAACTTCAAGTTTATGCATCTTTCTATGCTTTCAGGTTGAAATTTGACTGAAAACTCACTTTGAAGAAAAGTTATGGCTTTTTTGTGTCGCAGGTCACAAATAGCGTTTTCTCAGCGAGAGAAGGCCAAAATGAGCACTTCATGCAGAACTCCTGTATTTTGATGAAAACTCACTGAAATCAAGCTGTAACTTCAAGTTCATGCATCTTTCTATGCTTTCAGGATGAAACTTGACTGAAAACTCACTTTGAACAAAAGTAATGGCATTTTTGTATCACATGTCACAAATAGTGTTTTCTCAGCGAGAGAAGGCCAAAATGAACACTTCATGCAGAACTCCTGTATTTTGATGAAAACTCACTGAAATCAAGCTGTAACTTCAAGTTTATGCATCTTTCTATGCTTTCAGTTTGAAACTTGACTGAAAACTCACTTTGAACAAAAGTTATGGCATTTTTGTATCACAGGTCACAAATAGTTTTTTCTCAGCGAGAGAAGGCCAAAATGAACACTTCATGCAGAACTCCTGTATTTTGATGAAAACTCACTGAAATCAAGCTGTAACTTCAAGTTTATGCATCTTTTTATGCTTTCAGGTTGAAACTTGACTGAAAACTCAATTTGAAGAAAAGTTATGGCTTTTTTGTGTCACAGGTCACAAAAAGTGTTTTCTCAGCGAGAGAAGGCCTAAATGAACACTTCATGCAGAACTCCTGTATTTTGATGAAAACTCACTGAAATCAAGCTGTAACTTCAAGTTTATGCATCTTTCTATGCTTTCAGGTTGAAATTTGACTGAAAACTCACTTTGAACAAAAGTTATGGCTGTTTTGTGTCGCAGGTCACAAAAAGCGTTTTCTCAGCGAGAGAAGGCCAAAATGAGCACTTCATGCAGAACTCCTGTATTTTGATGAAAACTCACTGAAATCAAGCTGTAACTTCAAGTTTATGCATCTTTCTATGCTTTCAGGATGAAACTTGACTGAAAACTCACTTTGAACAAAAGTTATGGCATTTTTGTATCACAGGTCACAAATAGTGTTTTCTCAGCGAGAGAAGGCCAAAATGAACACTTCATGCAGAACTCCTGTATTTTGATGAAAACTCACTGAAATCAAGCTGTAACTTCAAGTTTTTGCATCTTTCTATGCTTTCAGGTTGAAACTTGACTGAAAACTCAATTTGAAGAAAAGTTATGGCTTTTTTGTGTCGCAGGTCACAAATAGTGTTTTCTCAGCGAGAGAAGGCCAAAATGAACACTTCATGCAGAACTCCTGTATTTTGATGAAAACTCACTGAAATCAAGCTGTAACTTCAAGTTTATGCATCTTTCTATGCTTTCAGGTTGAAATTTGACTGAAAACTCACTTTGAACAAAAGTTATGGCTGTTTTGTGTCGCAGGTCACAAATAGCGTTTTCTCAGCGAGAGAAGGCCAAAATGAGCACTTCATGCAGAACTCCTGTATTTTGATGAAAACTCACTGAAATCAAGCTGTAACTTCAAGTTTATGCATCTTTCTATGCTTTCAGGATGAAACTTGACTGAAAACTCACTTTGAACAAAAGTTATGGCATTTTTTTTATCACAGGTCACAAATAGTGTTTTCTCAGCGAGAGAAGGCCAAAATGAACACTTCATGCAGAACTCCTGTATTTTGATGAAAACTCACTGAAATCAAGCTGTAACTTCAAGTTTTTGCATCTTTCTATGCTTTCAGTTTGAAACTTGACTGAAAACTCACTTTGAAGAAAAGTTATGGCATTTTTGTATCACAGGTCACAAATAGTGTTTTCTCAGCGAGAGAAGGCCAAAATGAACACTTCATGCAGAACTCCTGTATTTTGATGAAAACTCACTGAAATCAAGCTGTAACTTCAAGTTTATGCATCTTTTTATGCTTTCAGGTTGAAACTTGACTGAAAACTCAATTTGAAGAAAAGTTATGGCTTTTTTGTGTCGCAGGTCACAAAAAGTGTTTTCTCAGCGAGAGAAGGCCAAAATGAACACTTCATGCAGAACTCCTGTATTTTGATGAAAACTCACTGAAATCAAGCTGTAACTTCAAGTTTATGCATCTTTCTATGCATTCAGGTTGAAACTTGACTGAAAACTCAATTTGAAGAAAAGTTATGGCTTTTTTGTGTCGCAGGTCACAAATAGTGTTTTCTCAGCGAGAGAAGGCCAAAATGAACACTTCATGCAGAACTCCTGTATTTTGATGAAAACTCACTGAAATCAAGCTGTAACTTCAAGTTTATGCATCTTTCTATGCTTTCAGGTTGAAACTTGACTGAAAACTCACTTTGAACAAAAGTTATGGCTGTTTTGTATCACAGGTCACAAATAGTGTTTTCTCAGCGAGAGAAGGCCAAAATGAACACTTCATGCAGAACTCCTGTATTTTGATGAAAACTAACTGAAATCAAGCTTTAACTTCAAGTTTATTCATCTTTCTATGCTTTCAGGATGAAACTTGACTGAAAACTCACTTTGAACAAAAGTTATGGCATTTTTGTATCACAGGTCACAAATAGTGTTTTCTCAGCAAGAGAAGGCCAAAATGAACACTTCATGCAGAACTCCTGTATTTTGATGAAAACTCACTGAAATCAAGCTGTAACTTCAAGTTTATGCATCTTTCTATGCTTTCAGGTGGAAACTTGACTGAAAACTCACTTTGAACAAAAGTTATGGCATTTTTGTATCACAGGTCACAAATAGTGTTTTCTCAGCGAGAGAAGGCCAAAATGAACACTTCATGCAGAACTCCTGTATTTTGATGAAAACTCACTGAAATCAAGCTGTAACTTCAAGTTTTTGCATCTTTCTATGCTTTCAGGTTGAAACTTGACTGAAAACTCACTTTGAACAAAAGTTATGGCATTTTTGTATCACAGGTCACAAATAGTGTTTTCTCAGCGAGAGAAGGCCAAAATGAACACTTCATGCAGAACTCCTGTATTTTGATGAAAACTCACTGAAATCAAGCTGTAACTTCAAGTTTATGCATCTTTCTATGCTTTCAGGTTGAAACTTGACTGAAAACTCACTTTGAACAAAAGTTATGGCATTTTTGTATCACAGGTCACAAATAGTGTTTTCTCAGCGAGAGAAGGCCAAAATGAACACTTCATGCAGAACTCCTGTATTTTGATGAAAACTCACTGAAATCAAGCTGTAACTTCAAGTTTATGCATCTTTCTATGCTTTCAGGTTGAAATTTGACTGAAAACTCACTTTGAACAAAAGTTATGGCTGTTTTGTGTCGCAGGTCACAAATAGCGTTTTCTCAGCGAGAGAAGGCCAAAATGAGCACTTCATGCAGAACTCCTGTATTTTGATGAAAACTCACTGAAATCAAGCTGTAACTTCAAGTTCATGCATCTTTCTATGCTTTCAGGATGAAACTTGACTGAAAACTCACTTTGAACAAAAGTTATGGCATTTTTGTATCACATGTCACAAATAGTGTTTTCTCAGCGAGAGAAGGCCAAAATGAACACTTCATGCAGAACTCCTGTATTTTGATGAAAACTCACTGAAATCAAGCTGTAACTTCAAGTTTTTGCATCTTTCTATGCTTTCAGGATGAAACTTGACTGAAAACTCACTTTGAACAAAAGTTATGGCATTTTTGTATCACAGGTCACAAATAGTGTTTTCTCAGCGAGAGAAGGCCAAAATGAACACTTCATGCAGAACTCCTGTATTTTGATGAAAACTCACTGAAATCAAGCTGTAACTTCAAGTTTATGCATCTTTCTATGCTTTCAGGTTGAAATTTGACTGAAAACTCACTTTGAACAAAAGTTATGGCTGTTTTGTGTCGCAGGTCACAAATAGCGTTTTCTCAGCGAGAGAAGGCCAAAATGAGCACTTCATGCAGAACTCCTGTATTTTGATGAAAACTCACTGAAATCAAGCTGTAACTTCAAGTTCATGCATCTTTCTATGCTTTCAGGATGAAACTTAACTGAAAACTCACTTTGAACAAAAGTTATGGCATTTTTGTATCACATGTCACAAATAGTGTTTTCTCAGCGAGAGAAGGCCAAAATGAACACTTCATGCAGAACTCCTGTATTTTGATGAAAACTCACTGAAATCAAGCTGTAACTTCAAGTTTATGCATCTTTCTATGCTTTCAGTTTGAAACTTGACTGAAAACTCACTTTGAACAAAAGTTATGGCATTTTTGTATCACAGGTCACAAATAGTGTTTTCTCAGCGAGAGAAGGCCAAAATGAACACTTCATGCAGAACTCCTGTATTTTGATGAAAACTCACTGAAATCAAGCTGTAACTTCAAGTTTATGCATCTTTTTATGCTTTCAGGTTGAAACTTGACTGAAAACTCAATTTGAAGAAAAGTTATGGCTTTTTTGTGTCACAGGTCACAAAAAGTGTTTTCTCAGCGAGAGAAGGCCTAAATGAACACTTCATGCAGAACTCCTGTATTTTGATGAAAACTCACTGAAATCAAGCTGTAACTTCAAGTTTATGCATCTTTCTATGCTTTCAGGTTGAAATTTGACTGAAAACTCACTTTGAACAAAAGTTATGGCTGTTTTGTGTCGCAGGTCACAAAAAGCGTTTTCTCAGGGAGAGAAGGCCAAAATGAACACTTCATGCAGAACTCCTGTATTTTGATGAAAACTCACTGAAATCAAGCTGTAACTTCAAGTTTATGCATCTTTCTATGCTTTCAGGATGAAACTTGACTGAAAACTCACTTTGAACAAAAGTTATGGCATTTTTGTATCACAGGTCACAAATAGTGTTTTCTCAGCGAGAGAAGGCCAAAATGAACACTTCATGCAGAACTCCTGTATTTTGATGAAAACTCACTGAAATCAAGCTGTAACTTCAAGTTTTTGCATCTTTCTATGCTTTCAGGTTGAAACTTGACTGAAAACTCACTTTGAACAAAAGTTATGGCATTTTTGTATCACAGGTCACAAATACTGTTTTCTCAGCGAGAGAAGGCCAAAATGAACACTTCATGCAGAACTCCTGTATTTTGATGAAAACTCACTGAAATCAAGCTGTAACTTCAAGTTTATGCATCTTTCTATGCTTTCAGGTTGAAACTTGACTGAAAACTCAATTTGAAGAAAAGTTATGGCTTTTTTGTGTCGCAGGTCACAAATAGTGTTTTCTCAGCGAGAGAAGGCCAAAATGAACACTTCATGCAGAACTCCTGTATTTTGATGAAAACTCACTGAAATCAAGCTTTAACTTCAAGTTTATGCATCTTTCTATGCTTTCAGGATGAAACTTGACTGAAAACTCACTTTGAACAAAAGTTATGGCATTTTTGTATCACAGGTCACAAATAGTGTTTTCTCAGCGAGAGAAGGCCAAAATGAACACTTCATGCAGAACTCCTGTATTTTGATGAAAACTCACTGAAATCAAGCTGTAACTTCAAGTTTATGCATCTTTCTATGCTTTCAGGTTGAAATTTGACTGAAAACGCACTTTGAACAAAAGTTATGGCTGTTTTGTGTCGCAGGTCACAAATAGCGTTTTCTCAGCGAGAGAAGGCCAAAATGAGCACTTCATGCAGAACTCCTGTATTTTGATGAAAACTCACTGAAATCAAGCTGTAACTTCAAGTTTATGCATCTTTCTATGCTTTCAGGATGAAACTTGACTGAAAACTCACTTTGAACAAAAGTTATGGCATTTTTGTATCACAGGTCACAAATAGTGTTTTCTCAGCGAGAGAAGGCCAAAATGAACACTTCATGCAGAACTCCTGTATTTTGATGAAAACTCACTGAAATCAAGCTGTAACTTCAAGTTTATGCATCTTTTTATGCTTTCAGGTTGAAACTTGACTGAAAACTCAATTTGAAGAAAAGTTATGGCTTTTTTGTGTCACAGGTCACAAAAAGTGTTTTCTCAGCGAGAGAAGGCCAAAATGAACACTTCAAGCAGAACTCCTGTATTTTGATGAAAACTCACTGAAATCAAGCTGTAACTTCAAGTTTATGCATCTTTCTATGCTTTCAGGTTGAAATTTGACTGAAAACTCACTTTGAACAAAAGTTATGGCTGTTTTGTGTCGCAGGTCACAAATAGCGTTTTCTCAGCGAGAGAAGGCCAAAATGAGCACTTCATGCAGAACTCCTCTATTTTGATGAAAACTCACTGAAATCAAGCTGTAACTTCAAGTTTATGCATCTTTCTATGCTTTCAGGATGAAACTTGACTGAAAACTCACTTTGAACAAAAGTTATGGCATTTTTGTATCACAGGTCACAAATAGTGTTTTCTCAGCGAGAGAAGGCCAAAATGAACACTTCATGCAGAACTCCTGTATTTTGATGAAAACTCACTGAAATCAAGCTGTAACTTCAAGTTTTTGCATCTTTCTATGCTTTCAGGTTGAAACTTGACTGAAAACTCACTTTGAACAAAAGTTATGGCATTTTTGTATCACAGGTCACAAATAGTGTTTTGTCAGCGAGAGAAGGCCAAAATGAACACTTCATGCAGAACTCCTGTATTTTGATGAAAACTCACTGAAATCAAGCTGTAACTTCAAGTTTATGCATCTTTCTATGCTTTCAGGTTGAAACTTGACTGAAAATTCAATTTGAAGAAAAGTTATGGCTTTTTTGTGTCGCAGGTCACAAAAAGTGTTTTCTCAGCGAGAGAAGGCCAAAATGAATACTTCATGCAGAACTCCTGTATTTTGATGAAAACTCACTGAAATCAAGCTGTAACTTCAAGTTTATGCATCTTTCTATGCTTTCAGGTTGAAACTTGACTGAAAACTCACTTTGAACAAAAGTTATGGCATTTTTGTATCACAGGTCACAAATAGTGTTTTCTCAGCGAGAGAAGGCCAAAATGAACACTTCATGCAGAACTCCTGTATTTTGATGAAAACTCACTGAAATCAAGCTGTAACTTCAAGTTTTTGCATCTTTCTATGCTTTCAGGTTGAAACTTGACTGAAAACTCACTTTGAACAAAAGTTATGGCATTTTTGTATCACAGGTCACAAATACTGTTTTCTCAGCGAGAGAAGGCCAAAATGAACACTTCATGCAGAACTCCTGTATTTTGATGAAAACTCACTGAAATCAAGCTGTAACTTCAAGTTTATGCATCTTTCTATGCTTTCAGGTTGAAACTTGACTGAAAACTCAATTTGAAGAAAAGTTATGGCTTTTTTGTGTCGCAGGTCACAAATAGTGTTTTCTCAGCGAGAGAAGGCCAAAATGAACACTTCATGCAGAACTCCTGTATTTTGATGAAAACTCACTGAAATCAAGCTTTAACTTCAAGTTTATGCATCTTTCTATGCTTTCAGGATGAAACTTGACTGAAAACTCACTTTGAACAAAAGTTATGGCATTTTTGTATCACAGGTCACAAATAGTGTTTTCTCAGCGAGAGAAGGCCAAAATGAACACTTCATGCAGAACTCCTGTATTTTGATGAAAACTCACTGAAATCAAGCTGTAACTTCAAGTTTATGCATCTTTCTATGCTTTCAGGTTGAAATTTGACTGAAAACGCACTTTGAACAAAAGTTATGGCTGTTTTGTGTCGCAGGTCACAAATAGCGTTTTCTCAGCGAGAAAAGGCCAAAATGAGCACTTCATGCAGAACTCCTGTATTTTGATGAAAACTCACTGAAATCAAGCTGTAACTTCAAGTTTATGCATCTTTCTATGCTTTCAGGATGAAACTTGACTGAAAACTCACTTTGAACAAAAGTTATGGCATTTTTGTATCACAGGTCACAAATAGTGTTTTCTCAGCGAGAGAAGGCCAAAATGAACACTTCATGCAGAACTCCTGTATTTTGATGAAAACTCACTGAAATCAAGCTGTAACTTCAAGTTTATGCATCTTTTTATGCTTTCAGGTTGAAACTTGACTGAAAACTCAATTTGAAGAAAAGTTATGGCTTTTTTGTGTCACAGGTCACAAAAAGTGTTTTCTCAGCGAGAGAAGGCCAAAATGAACACTTCAAGCAGAACTCCTGTATTTTGATGAAAACTCACTGCTGTAACTTCAAGTTTATGCATCTTTCTATGCTTTCAGGTTGAAATTTGACTGAAAACTCACTTTGAACAAAAGTTATGGCTGTTTTGTGTCGCAGGTCACAAATAGCGTTTTCTCAGCGAGAGAAGGCCAAAATGAGCACTTCATGCAGAACTCCTCTATTTTGATGAAAACTCACTGAAATCAAGCTGTAACTTCAAGTTTATGCATCTTTCTATGCTTTCAGGATGAAACTTGACTGAAAACTCAGTCATGGCATTTTTGTATCACAGGTCACAAATAGTGTTTTCTCAGCGAGAGAAGGCCAAAATGAACACTTCATGCAGAACTCCTGTATTTTGATGAAAACTCACTGAAATCAAGCTGTAACTTCAAGTTTTTGCATCTTTCTATGCTTTCAGGTTGAAACTTGACTGAAAACTCACTTTGAACAAAAGTTATGGCATTTTTGTATCACAGGTCACAAATAGTGTTTTCTCAGCGAGAGAAGGCCAAAATGAACACTTCATGCAGAACTCCTGTATTTTGATGAAAACTCACTGAAATCAAGCTGTAACTTCAAGTTTATGCATCTTTCTATGCTTTCAGGTTGAAACTTGACTGAAAATTCAATTTGAAGAAAAGTTATGGCTTTTTTGTGTCGCAGGTCACAAAAAGTGTTTTCTCAGCGAGAGAAGGCCAAAATGAACACTTCATGCAGAACTCCTGTATTTTGATGAAAACTCACTGAAATCAAGCTGTAACTTCAAGTTTATGCATCTTTCTATGCTTTCAGGTTGAAACTTGACTGAAAACTCACTTTGAACAAAAGTTATGGCATTTTTGTATCACAGGTCACAAATAGTGTTTTCTCAGCGAGAGAAGGCCAAAATGAACACTTCATGCAGAACTCCTGTATTTTGATGAAAACTCACTGAAATCAAGCTGTAACTTCAAGTTTTTGCATCTTTCTATGCTTTCAGGTTGAAACTTGACTGAAAACTCACTTTGAACAAAAGTTATGGCTGTTTTGTATCACAGGTCACAAATAGTGTTTTCTCAGCGAGAGAAGGCCAAAATGAACACTTCATGCAGAACTCCTGTATTTTGATGAAAACTCACTGAAATCAAGCTGTAACTTCAAGTTTATGCATCTTTCTATGCTTTCAGGATGAAACTTGACTGAAAACTCACTTTGAACAAAAGTTATGGCATTTTTGTATCACAGGTCACAAATAGTGTTTTCTCAGCGAGAGAAGGCCAAAATGAACACTTCATGCAGAACTCCTGTATTTTGATGAAAACTCACTGAAATCAAGCTGTAACTTCAAGTTTATGCATCTTTCTATGCTTTCAGGTTGAAATTTGACTGAAAACTCACTTTGAAAAAAAGTTATGGCTGTTTTGTGTCGCAGGTCACAAATAGCGTTTTCTCAGCGAGAGAAGGCCAAAATGAGCACTTCATGCAGAACTCCTGTATTTTGATGAAAACTCACTGAAATCAAGCTGTAACTTCAAGTTTATGCATCTTTCTATGCTTTCAGGTTGAAACTTGACTGAAAACTCACTTTGAACAAAAGTTATGGCATTTTTGTATCACAGGTCACAAATAGTGTTTTCTCAGTGAGAGAAGGCCAAAATGAACACTTCATGCAGAACTCCTGTATTTTGATGAAAACTCACTGAAATCAAGCTGTAACTTCAAGTTTTTGCATCTTTCTATGCTTTCAGTTTGAAACTTGACTGAAAACTCACTTTGAACAAAAGTTATGGCATTTTTGTATCACAGGTCACAAATAGTGTTTTCTCAGCGAGAGAAGGCCAAAATGAACACTTGATGCAGAACTCCTGTATTTTGATGAAAACTCACTGAAATCAAGCTGTAACTTCAAGTTTATGCATCTTTCTATGCTTTCAGGTTGAAACTTGACTGAAAACTCAATTTGAAGAAGAGTTATGGCTTTTTTGTGTCGCAGGTCACAAATAGTGTTTTCTCAGCGAGAGAAGGCCAAAATGAACACTTCATGCAGAACTCCTGTATTTTGATGAAAACTCACTGAAATCAAGCTTTAACTTCAAGTTTATGCATCTTTCTATGCTTTCAGGTTGAAACTTGACTGAAAACTCACTTGGAACAAAAGTTATGGCATTTTTGTATCACAGGTCACAAATAGTGTTTTCTCAGCGAGAGAAGGCCAAAATGAGCACTTCATGCAGAACTCCTGTATTTTGATGAAAACTCACTGAAATCAAGCTGTAACTTCAAGTTTATGCATCTTTCTATGCTTTCAGGTTGAAACTTGACTGAAAACTCACTTGGAACAAAAGTTATGGCATTTTTGTATCACAGGTCACAAATAGTGTTTTCTCAGCGAGAGAAGGCCAAAATGAACACTTCATGCAGAACTCCTGTATTTTGATGAAAACTCACTGAAATCAAGCTGTAACTTCAAGTTTATGCATCTTTCTATGCATTCAGGTTGAAACTTGACTGAAAACTCAATTAGAAGAAAAGTTATGGCTTTTTATGTCGCAGGTCACAAATAGTGTTTTCTCAGCGAGAGAAGGCCAAAATGAACACTTCATGCAGAACTCCTGTATTTTGATGAAAACTCACTGAAATCAAGCTTTAACTTCAAATTTATGCATCTTTCTATGCTTTCAGGTTGAAACTTGACTGAAAACTCACTTTGAAAAAAAGTTATGGCTGTTTTGTGTCGCAGGTCACAAATAGCGTTTTCTCAGCGAGAGAAGGCCAAAATGAGCACTTCATGCAGAACTCCTGTATTTTGATGAAAACTCACTGAAATCAAGCTGTAACTTCAAGTTTATGCATCTTTCTATGCTTTCAGGTTGAAATTTGACTGAAAACTCACTTTGAAAAAAAGTTATGGCTGTTTTGTGTCGCAGGTCACAAATAGCGTTTTCTCAGCGAGAGAAGGCCAAAATGAGCACTTCATGCAGAACTCCTGTATTTTGATGAAAACTCACTGAAATCAAGCTGTAACTTCAAGTTTATGCATCTTTCTATGCTTTCAGGTTGAAACTTGACTGAAAACTCACTTTGAACAAAAGTTATGGCATTTTTGTATCACAGGTCACAAATAGTGTTTTCTCAGTGAGAGAAGGCCAAAATGAACACTTCATGCAGAACTCCTGTATTTTGATGAAAACTCACTGAAATCAAGCTGTAACTTCAAGTTTTTGCATCTTTCTATGCTTTCAGTTTGAAACTTGACTGAAAACTCACTTTGAACAAAAGTTATGGCATTTTTGTATCACAGGTCACAAATAGTGTTTTCTCAGCGAGAGAAGGCCAAAATGAACACTTGATGCAGAACTCCTGTATTTTGATGAAAACTCACTGAAATCAAGCTGTAACTTCAAGTTTATGCATCTTTCTATGCTTTCAGGTTGAAACTTGACTGAAAACTCAATTTGAAGAAAAGTTATGGCTTTTTTGTGTCGCAGGTCACAAATAGTGTTTTCTCAGCGAGAGAAGGCCAAAATGAACACTTCATGCAGAACTCCTGTATTTTGATGAAAACTCACTGAAATCAAGCTTTAACTTCAAGTTTATGCATCTTTCTATGCTTTCAGGTTGAAACTTGACTGAAAACTCACTTGGAACAAAAGTTATGGCATTTTTGTATCACAGGTCACAAATAGTGTTTTCTCAGCGAGAGAAGGCCAAAATGAGCACTTCATGCAGAACTCCTGTATTTTGATGAAAACTCACTGAAATCAAGCTGTAACTTCAAGTTTATGCATCTTTCTATGCTTTCAGGTTGAAACTTGACTGAAAACTCACTTGGAACAAAAGTTATGGCATTTTTGTATCACAGGTCACAAATAGTGTTTTCTCAGCGAGAGAAGGCCAAAATGAACACTTCATGCAGAACTCCTGTATTTTGATGAAAACTCACTGAAATCAAGCTGTAACTTCAAGTTTATGCATCTTTCTATGCATTCAGGTTGAAACTTGACTGAAAACTCAATTAGAAGAAAAGTTATGGCTTTTTATGTCGCAGGTCACAAATAGTGTTTTCTCAGCGAGAGAAGGCCAAAATGAACACTTCATGCAGAACTCCTGTATTTTGATGAAAACTCACTGAAATCAAGCTTTAACTTCAAATTTATGCATCTTTCTATGCTTTCAGGTTGAAACTTGACTGAAAACTCACTTTGAAAAAAAGTTATGGCTGTTTTGTGTCGCAGGTCACAAATAGCGTTTTCTCAGCGAGAGAAGGCCAAAATGAGCACTTCATGCAGAACTCCTGTATTTTGATGAAAACTCACTGAAATCAAGCTGTAACTTCAAGTTCATGCATCTTTCTATGCTTTCAGGTTGAAACTTGACTGAAAACTCACTTGGAACAAAAGTTATGGCATTTTTGTATCACAGGTCACAAATAGTGTTTTCTCAGCGAGAGAAGGCCAAAATGAACACTTCATGCAGAACTCCTGTATTTTGATGAAAACTCACTGAAATCAAGCTGTAACTTCAAGTTTATGCATCTTTCTATGCTTTCAGGTTGAAACTTGACTGAAAACTCACTTTGAACAAAAGTTATGGCTTTTTTGTATCACAGGTCACAAATAGTGTTTTCTCAGCGAGAGAAGGCCAAAATGAACACTTCATGCAGAACTCCTGTATTTTGATGAAAACTCACTGAAATCAAGCTGTAACTTCAAGTTTATGCATCTTTCTATGCTTTCAGTTTTAAACTTGACTGAAAACTCACTTTGAACAAAAGTTATGGCTTTTTTGTGTCGCAGGTCACAAATAGCGTTTTCTCAGCGACAGAAGGCCAAAATGAACACTTCATGCAGAACTCCTGTATTTTGATGAAAACTCACTGAAATCAAGCTGTAACTTCAAGTTTATGCATCTTTCTATGCTTTCAGGATAAAACTTGACTTAAAACTCACTTTGAACAAAAGTTATGGCATTTTTGTATCACAGGTCACAAATAGTGTTTTCTCAGCGAGAGAAGGCCAAAATGAACACTTCATGCAGAACTCCTGTATTTTGATGAAAACTCACTGAAATCAAGCTGTAACTTCAAGTTTATGCATCTTTCTATGCTTTCAGGTTGAAACTTGACTGAAAACTCACTTTGAACAAAAGTTATGGCATTTTTGTATCACAGGTCACAAATAGTGTTTTCTCAGCGAGAGAAGGCCAAAATGAACACTTCATGCAGAACTCCTGTATTTTGATGAAAACTCACTGAAATCAAGCTGTAACTTCAAGTTTATGCATCTTTCTATGCTTTCAGGTTGAAACTTGACTGAAAACTCACTTTGAACAAAAGTTATGGCTGTTTTGTGTCGCAGGTCACAAATAGCGTTTTCTCAGCGAGAGAAGGCCAAAATGAGCACTTCATGCAGAACTCCTGTATTTTGATGAAAACTCACTGAAATCAAGCTGTAACTTCAAGTTTATGCATCTTTCTATGCTTTCAGGTTGAAACTTGACTGAAAACTCACTTTGAACAAAAGTTATGGCATTTTTTGTATCACAGGTCACAAATAGTGTTTTCTCAGCGAGAGAAGGCCAAAATGAACACTTCATGCAGAACTCCTGTATTTTGATGAAAACTCACTGAAATCAAGCTGTAACTTCAAGTTTATGCATCTTTCTATGCTTTCAGGATGAAACTTGACTGAAAACTCACTTTGAACAAAAGTTATGGCATTTTTGTATCACAGGTCACAAATAGTGTTTTCTCAGCGAGAGAAGGCCAAAATGAACACTTCATGCAGAACTCCTGTATTTTGATGAAAACTCACTGAAATCAAGCTGTAACTTCAAGTTTATGCATCTTTCTATGCTTTCAGGTTGAAATTTGACTGAAAACTCACTTTGAACAAAAGTTATGGCTGTTTTGTGTCGCAGGTCACAAATAGCGTTTTCTCAGCGAGAGAAGGCCAAAATGAGCACTTCATGCAGAACTCCTGTATTTTGATGAAAACTCACTGAAATCAAGCTGTAACTTCAAGTTTATGCATCTTTCTCTGCTTTCAGGATGAAACTTGACTGAAAACTCACTTTGAACAAAAGTTATGGCATTTTTGTATCACAGGTCACAAATAGTGTTTTCTCAGCGAGAGAAGGCCAAAATGAACACTTCATGCAGAACTCCTGTATTTTGATGAAAACTCACTGAAATCAAGCTGTAACTTCAAGTTTTTGCATCTTTCTATGCTTTCAGTTTGAAACTTGACTGAAAACTCACTTTGAACAAAAGTTATGGCATTTTTGTATCACAGGTCACAAATAGTGTTTTCTCAGCGAGAGAAGGCCAAAATGAACACTTCATGCAGAACTCCTGTATTTTGATGAAAACTCACTGAAATCAAGCTGTAACTTCAAGTTTATGCATCTTTCTATGCTTTCAGGTTGAAACTTGACTGAAAACTCAATTTGAAGAAAAGTTATGGCTTTTTTGTGTCGCAGGTCACAAATAGTGTTTTCTCAGCGAGAGAAGGCCAAAATGAACACTTCATGCAGAACTCCTGTATTTTGATGAAAACTCACTGAAATCAAGCTTTAACTTCAAGTTTATGCATCTTTCTATGCTTTCAGGATGAAACTTGACTGAAAACTCACTTTGAACAAAAGTTATGGCATTTTTGTATCACAGGTCACAAATAGTGTTTTCTCAGCGAGAGAAGGCCAAAATGAACACTTCATGCAGAACTCCTGTATTTTGATGAAAACTCACTGAAATCAAGCTGTAACTTCAAGTTTATGCATCTTTCTATGCTTTCAGGTTGAAATTTGACTGAAAACTCACTTTGAACAAAAGTTATGGCTGTTTTCTGTCGCAGGTCACAAATAGCGTTTTCTCAGCGAGAGAAGGCCAAAATGAGCACTTCATGCAGAACTCCTGTATTTTGATGAAAACTCACTGAAATCAAGCTGTAACTTCAAGTTTATGCATCTTTCTATGCTTTCAGGATGAAACTTGACTGAAAACTCACTTTGAACAAAAGTTATGGCATTTTTGTATCACAGGTCACAAATAGTGTTTTCTCAGCGAGAGAAGGCCAAAATGAAAACTTCATGCAGAACTCCTGTATTTTGATGAAAACTCACTGAAATCAAGCTGTAACTTCAAGTTTTTGCATCTTTCTATGCTTTCAGTTTGAAACTTGACTGAAAACTCACTTTGAACAAAAGTTATGGCATTTTTGTATCACAGGTCACAAATAGTGTTTTCTCAGCGAGAGAAGGCCAAAATGAACACTTCATGCAGAACTCCTGTATTTTGATGAAAACTCACTGAAATCAAGCTGTAACTTCAAGTTTATGCATCTTTTTATGCTTTCAGGTTGAAACTTGACTGAAAACTCAATTTGAAGAAAAGTTATGGCTTTTTTGTGTCACAGGTCACAAAAAGTGTTTTCTCAGCGAGAGAAGGCCAAAATGAACACTTCATGCAGAACTCCTGTATTTTGATGAAAACTCACTGAAATCAAGCTGTAACTTCAAGTTTATGCATCTTTCTATGCTTTCAGGTTGAAACTTGACTGAAAACTCACTTTGAACAAAAGTTATGGCATTTTTTGTATCACAGGTCACAAATAGTGTTTTCTCAGCGAGAGAAGGCCAAAATGAACACTTCATGCAGAACTCCTGTATTTTGATGAAAACTCACTGAAATCAAGCTGTAACTTCAAGTTTATGCATCTTTCTATGCTTTCATGTTGAAACTTGACTGAAAACTCACTTTGAACAAAAGTTATGGCTGTTTTGTGTCGCAGGTCACAAATAGCGTTTTCTCAGCGAGAGAAGGCCAAAATGAACACTTCATGCAGAACTCCTGTATTTTGATGAAAACTCACTGAAATCAAGCTGTAACTTCAAGTTTATGCATCTTTCTATGCTTTCAGGTTGAAACTTGACTGAAAACTCAATTTGAAGAAAAGTTATGGCTTTTTTGTGTCGCAGGTCACAAATAGTGTTTTCTCAGCGAGAGAAGGCCAAAATGAACACTTCATGCAGAACTCCTGTATTTTGATGAAAACTCACTGAAATCAAGCTGTAACTTCAAGTTTATGCATGTTTTTATGCTTTCAGGTTGAAACTTGACTGAAAACTCACTTTGAAAAAAAGTTATGGCTGTTTTGTGTCGCAGGTCACAAATAGCGTTTTCTCAGCGAGAGAAGGCCAAAATGAGCACTTCATGCAGAACTCCTGTATTTTGATGAAAACTCACTGAAATCAAGCTGTAACTTCAAGTTTATGCATCTTTTTATGCTTTCAGGTTGAAACTTGACTGAAAACTCACTTGGAACAAAAGTTATGGCTTTTTTGTGTCACAGGTCACAAAAAGTGTTTTCTCAGCGAGAGAAGGCCAAAATGAACACTTCATGCAGAACTCCTGTATTTTGATGAAAACTCACTGAAATCAAGCTGTAACTTCAAGTTTATGCATCTTTCTATGCTTTCAGGTTGAAACTTGACTGAAAACTCACTTTGAACAAAAGTTATGGCATTTTTGTATCACAGGTCACAAATAGTGTTTTCTCAGCGAGAGAAGGCCAAAATGAACACTTCATGCAGAACTCCTGTATTTTGATGAAAACTCACTGAAATCAAGCTTTAACTTCAAGTTTATGCATCTTTCTATGCTTTCAGGTTGAAACTTGACTGAAAACTCACTTTGAACAAAAGTTATGGCTGTTTTGTGTCGCAGGTCACAAATAGCGTTTTCTCAGCGAGAGAAGGCCAAAATGAGCACTTCATGCAGAACTCCTGTATTTTGATGAAAACTCACTGAAATCAAGCTGTAACTTCAAGTTTATGCATCTTTCTATGCATTCAGGTTGAAACTTGACTGAAAACTCAATTTGAAGAAAAGTTATGGCTTTTTATGTCGCAGGTCACAAATAGTGTTTTCTCAGCGAGAGAAGGCCAAAATGAACACTTCATGCAGAACTCCTGTATTTTGATGAAAACTCACTGAAATCAAGCTTTAACTTCAAGTTTATGCATCTTTCTATGCTTTCAGGTTGAAACTTGACTGAAAACTCACTTTGAAAAAAAGTTATGGCTGTTTTTTGTCGCAGGTCACAAATAGCGTTTTCTCAGCGAGAGAAGGCCAAAATGAGCACTTCATGCAGAACTCCTGTATTTTGATGAAAACTCACTGAAATCAAGCTGTAACTTCAAGTTCATGCATCTTTCTATGCTTTCAGGTTGAAACTTGACTGAAAACTCACTTTGAACAAAAGTTATGGCATTTTTGTATCACAGGTCACAAATAGTGTTTTCTCAGCGAGAGAAGGCCAAAATGAACACTTCATGCAGAACTCCTGTATTTTGATGAAAACTCACTGAAATCAAGCTGTAACTTCAAGTTTATGCATCTTTCTATGCTTTCAGGTTGAAACTTGACTGAAAACTCACTTTGAACAAAAGTTATGGCTTTTTTGTATCACAGGTCACAAATAGTGTTTTCTCAGCGAGAGAAGGCCAAAATGAACACTTCATGCAGAACTCCTGTGTTTTGATGAAAACTCACTGAAATCAAGCTGTAACTTCAAGTTTATGCATCTTTCTATGCTTTCAGGTTGAAATTTGACTGAAAACTCACTTTGAACAAAAGTTATGGCATTTTTGTATCACAGGTCACAAATAGCGTTTTCTCAGCGAGAGAAGGCCAAAATGAGCACTTCATGCAGAACTCCTGTATTTTGATGAAAACTCACTGAAATCAAGCTGTAACTTCAAGTTGATGCATCTTTCTATGCTTTCAGGTTGAAACTTGACTGAAAACTCACTTTGAAAAAAAGTTATGGCTGTTTTGTGTTGCAGGTCACAAATAGCGTTTTCTCAGCGAGAGAAGGCCAAAATGAGCACTTCATGCAGAACTCCTGTATTTTGATGAAAACTCACTGAAATCAAGCTGTAACTTCAAGTTCATGCATCTTTCTATGCTTTCAGGTTGAAACTTGACTGAAAACTCACTTGGAACAAAAGTTATGGCATTTTTGTATCACAGGTCACAAATAGTGTTTTCTCAGCGAGAGAAGGCCAAAATGAACACTTCATGCAGAACTCCTGTATTTTGATGAAAACTCACTGAAATCAAGCTGTAACTTCAAGTTTATGCATCTTTCTATGCTTTCAGGTTGAAACTTGACTGAAAACTCACTTTGAACAAAAGTTATGGCATTTTTGTATCACAGGTCACAAATAGTGTTTTCTCAGCGAGAGAAGGCCAAAATGAACACTTCATGCAGAACTCCTGTGTTTTGATGAAAACTCACTGAAATCAAGCTGTAACTTCAAGTTTATGCATCTTTCTATGCTTTCAGGTTGAAATTTGACTGAAAACTCACTTTGAACAAAAGTTATGGCTGTTTTGTGTCGCAGGTCACAAATAGCGTTTTCTCAGCGAGAGAAGGCCAAAATGAGCACTTCATGCAGAACTCCTGTATTTTGATGAAAACTCACTGAAATCAAGCTGTAACTTCAACTTTATGCATCTTTCTATGCTTTCAGGATGAAACTTGACTGAAAACTCACTTTGAACAAAAGTTATGGCATTTTTGTATCACAGGTCACAAATAGTGTTTTCTCAGCGAGAGAAGGCCAAAATGAACACTTCATGCAGAACTCCTGTATTTTGATGAAAACTCACTGAAATCAAGCTGTAACTTCAAGTTTATGCATCTTTCTATGCTTTCAGGTTGAAACTTGACTGAAAACTCAATTTGAAGAAAAGTTATGGCTTTTTTGTGTCGCAGGTCACAAATAGTGTTTTCTCAGCGAGAGAAGGCCAAAATGAACACTTCATGCAGAACTCCTGTATTTTGATGAAAACTCATTGAAATCAAGCTTTAACTTAAAGTTTATGCATCTTTCTATGCTTTCAGGATGAAACTTGACTGAAAACTCACTTTGAACAAAAGTTATGGCATTTTTGTATCACAGGTCACAAATAGTGTTTTCTCAGCGAGAGAAGGCCAAAATGAACACTTCATGCAGAACTCCTGTATTTTGATGAAAACTCACTGAAATCAAGCTGTATCTTCAAGTTTATGCATCTTTCTATGCTTTCAGGATGAAACTTGACTGAAAACTCACTTTGAACAAAAGTTATGGCATTTTTGTATCACAGGTCACAAATAGTGTTTTCTCAGCGAGAGAAGGCCAAAATGAACACTTCATGCAGAACTCCTGTATTTTGATGAAAACTCACTGAAATCAAGCTGTAACTTCAAGTTTATGCATCTTTCTATGCTTTCAGGTGGAAACTTGACTGAAAACTCACTTTGAACAAAAGTTATGGCATTTTTGTATCACAGGTCACAAATAGTGTTTTCTCAGCGAGAGAAGGCCAAAATGAACACTTCATGCAGAACTCCTGTATTTTGATGAAAACTCACTGAAATCAAGCTGTAACTTCAAGTTTATGCATCTTTCTATGCTTGCAGGTTGAAACTTGACTGAAAACTCACTTTGAACAAAAGTTATAGCATTTTTGTGTCGCAGGTCACAAATAGCGTTTTCTCAGCGAGAGAAGGCCAAAATGAACACTTCATGCAGAACTGCTGTATTTTGATGAAAACTCACTGAAATCAAGCTGTAACTTCAAGTTTTTGCATCTTTCTATGCTTTCAGGTTGAAACTTGACTGAAAACTATCTTTGAACAAAAGTTATGGCATTTTTGTATCACAGGTCACAAATAGTGTTTTCTCAGCGAGAGAAGGCCAAAATGAACACTTCATGCAGAACTCCTGTATTTTGATGAAAACTCACTGAAATCAAGCTGTAACTTCAAGTTTTTGCATCTTTCTATGCTTTCAGGTTGAATCTTGACTGAAAACTCACTTTGAACAAAAGTTATGGCATTTTTGTATCACAGGTCACAAATAGTGTTTTCTCAGCGAGAGAAAGCCAAAATGAACACTTCATGCAGAACTCCTGTATTTTGATGAAAACTCACTGAAATCAAGCTGTAACTTCAAGTTTATGCATCTTTCTATGCTTTCAGGTTGAAACTTGACTGAAAACTCACTTTGAACAAAAGTTATGGCTGTTTTGTGTCGCAGGTACAAATAGCGTTTTCTCAGCGAGAGAAGGCCAAAATGAACACTTCATGCAGAACTCCTGTATTTTGATGAAAACTCACTGAAATCAAGCTTTAACTTCAAGTTTATGCATCTTTCTATGCTTTCAGGATGAAACTTGACTGAAAACTCACTTTGAACAAAAGTTATGGCATTTTTGTATCACAGGTCACAAATAGTGTTTTCTCAGCGAGAGAAGGCCAAAATGAACACTTCATGCAGAACTCCTGTGTTTTGATGAAAACTCACTGAAATCAAGCTGTAACTTCAAGTTTATGCATCTTTCTATGCTTTCAGGTTGAAATTTGACTGAAAACTCACTTTGAACAAAAGTTATGGCTGTTTTGTGTCGCAGGTCACAAATAGCGTTTTCTCAGCGAGAGAAGGCCAAAATGAGCACTTCATGCAGAACTCCTGTATTTTGATGAAAACTCACTGAAATCAAGCTGTAACTTCAACTTTATGCATCTTTCTATGCTTTCAGGATGAAACTTGACTGAAAACTCACTTTGAACAAAAGTTATGGCATTTTTGTATCACAGGTCACAAATAGTGTTTTCTCAGCGAGAGAAGGCCAAAATGAACACTTCATGCAGAACTCCTGTATTTTGATGAAAACTCACTGAAATCAAGCTGTAACTTCAAGTTTATGCATCTTTCTATGCTTTCAGGTTGAAACTTGACTGAAAACTCAATTTGAAGAAAAGTTATGGCTTTTTTTGTGTCGCAGGTCACAAATAGTGTTTTCTCAGCGAGAGAAGGCCAAAATGAACACTTCATGCAGAACTCCTGTATTTTGATGAAAACTCATTGAAATCAAGCTTTAACTTAAAGTTTATGCATCTTTCTATGCTTTCAGGATGAAACTTGACTGAAAACTCACTTTGAACAAAAGTTATGGCATTTTTGTATCACAGGTCACAAATAGTGTTTTCTCAGCGAGAGAAGGCCAAAATGAACACTTCATGCAGAACTCCTGTATTTTGATGAAAACTCACTGAAATCAAGCTGTATCTTCAAGTTTATGCATCTTTCTATGCTTTCAGGATGAAACTTGACTGAAAACTCACTTTGAACAAAAGTTATGGCATTTTTGTATCACAGGTCACAAATAGTGTTTTCTCAGCGAGAGAAGGCCAAAATGAACACTTCATGCAGAACTCCTGTATTTTGATGAAAACTCACTGAAATCAAGCTGTAACTTCAAGTTTTTGCATCTTTCTATGCTTTCAGGTTGAAACTTGACTGAAAACTATCTTTGAACAAAAGTTATGGCTTTTTTGTATCACAGGTCACAAATAGTGTTTTCTCAGCGAGAGAAGGCCAAAATGAACACTTCATGCAGAACTCCTGTATTTTGATGAAAACTCACTGAAATCAAGCTGTAACTTCAAGTTTATGCATCTTTCTATGCTTTCAGGTTTAAACTTGACTGAAAACTCACTTTGAACAAAAGTTATGGCTGTTTTGTGTCGCAGGTCACAAATAGCGTTTTCTCAGCGAGAGAAGGCCAAAATGAACACTTCATGCAGAACTCCTGTGTTTTGATGAAAACTCACTGAAATCAAGCTGTAACTTCAAGTTTATGCATCTTTCTATGCTTTCAGGATGAAACTTGACTTAAAACTCACTTTGAACAAAAGTTATGGCATTTTTGTATCACAGGTCACAAATAGTGTTTTCTCAGCGAGAGAAGGCCAAAATGAACACTTCATGCAGAACTCCTGTATTTTGATGAAAACTCACTGAAATCAAGCTGTAACTTCAAGTTTATGCATCTTTCTATGCTTTCAGGTGGAAACTTGACTGAAAACTCACTTTGAACAAAAGTTATGGCATTTTTGTATCACAGGTCACAAATAGTGTTTTCTCAGCGAGAGAAGGCCAAAATGAACACTTCATGCAGAACTCCTGTATTTTGATGAAAACTCACTGAAATCAAGCTGTAACTTCAAGTTTATGCATCTTTCTATGCTTGCAGGTTGAAACTTGACTGAAAACTCACTTTGAACAAAAGTTATAGCATTTTTGTGTCGCAGGTCACAAATAGCGTTTTCTCAGCGAGAGAAGGCCAAAATGAACACTTCATGCAGAACTGCTGTATTTTGATGAAAACTCACTGAAATCAAGCTGTAACTTCAAGTTTTTGCATCTTTCTATGCTTTCAGGTTGAAACTTGACTGAAAACTATCTTTGAACAAAAGTTATGGCATTTTTGTATCACAGGTCACAAATAGTGTTTTCTCAGCGAGAGAAGGCCAAAATGAACACTTCATGCAGAACTCCTGTATTTTGATGAAAACTCACTGAAATCAAGCTGTAACTTCAAGTTTTTGCATCTTTCTATGCTTTCAGGTTGAATCTTGACTGAAAACTCACTTTGAACAAAAGTTATGGCATTTTTGTATCACAGGTCACAAATAGTGTTTTCTCAGCGAGAGAAAGCCAAAATGAACACTTCATGCAGAACTCCTGTATTTTGATGAAAACTCACTGAAATCAAGCTGTAACTTCAAGTTTATGCATCTTTCTATGCTTTCAGGTTGAAACTTGACTGAAAACTCACTTTGAACAAAAGTTATGGCTGTTTTGTGTCGCAGGTACAAATAGCGTTTTCTCAGCGAGAGAAGGCCAAAATGAACACTTCATGCAGAACTCCTGTATTTTGATGAAAACTCACTGAAATCAAGCTTTAACTTCAAGTTTATGCATCTTTCTATGCTTTCAGGATGAAACTTGACTGAAAACTCACTTTGAACAAAAGTTATGGCATTTTTGTATCACAGGTCACAAATAGTGTTTTCTCAGCGAGAGAAGGCCAAAATGAACACTTCATGCAGAACTCCTGTGTTTTGATGAAAACTCACTGAAATCAAGCTGTAACTTCAAGTTTATGCATCTTTCTATGCTTTCAGGTTGAAATTTGACTGAAAACTCACTTTGAACAAAAGTTATGGCTGTTTTGTGTCGCAGGTCACAAATAGTGTTTTCTCAGCGAGAGAAGGCCAAAATGAGCACTTCATGCAGAACTCCTGTATTTTGATGAAAACTCACTGAAATCAAGCTGTAACTTCAACTTTATGCATCTTTCTATGCTTTCAGGATGAAACTTGACTGAAAACTCACTTTGAACAAAAGTTATGGCATTTTTGTATCACAGGTCACAAATAGTGTTTTCTCAGCGAGAGAAGGCCAAAATGAACACTTCATGCAGAACTCCTGTATTTTGATGAAAACTCACTGAAATCAAGCTGTAACTTCAAGTTTATGCATCTTTCTATGCTTTCAGGTTGAAACTTGACTGAAAACTCAATTTGAAGAAAAGTTATGGCTTTTTTGTGTCGCAGGTCACAAATAGTGTTTTCTCAGCGAGAGAAGGCCAAAATGAACACTTCATGCAGAACTCCTGTATTTTGATGAAAACTCATTGAAATCAAGCTTTAACTTAAAGTTTATGCATCTTTCTATGCTTTCAGGATGAAACTTGACTGAAAACTCACTTTGAACAAAAGTTATGGCATTTTTGTATCACAGGTCACAAATAGTGTTTTCTCAGCGAGAGAAGGCCAAAATGAACACTTCATGCAGAACTCCTGTATTTTGATGAAAACTCACTGAAATCAAGCTGTATCTTCAAGTTTATGCATCTTTCTATGCTTTCAGGATGAAACTTGACTGAAAACTCACTTTGAACAAAAGTTATGGCATTTTTGTATCACAGGTCACAAATAGTGTTTTCTCAGCGAGAGAAGGCCAAAATGAACACTTCATGCAGAACTCCTGTATTTTGATGAAAACTCACTGAAATCAAGCTGTAACTTCAAGTTTTTGCATCTTTCTATGCTTTCAGGTTGAAACTTGACTGAAAACTATCTTTGAACAAAAGTTATGGCTTTTTTGTATCACAGGTCACAAATAGTGTTTTCTCAGCGAGAGAAGGCCAAAATGAACACTTCATGCAGAACTCCTGTATTTTGATGAAAACTCACTGAAATCAAGCTGTAACTTCAAGTTTATGCATCTTTCTATGCTTTCAGGTTTAAACTTGACTGAAAACTCACTTTGAACAAAAGTTATGGCTGTTTTGTGTCGCAGGTCACAAATAGCGTTTTCTCAGCGAGAGAAGGCCAAAATGAACACTTCATGCAGAACTCCTGTGTTTTGATGAAAACTCACTGAAATCAAGCTGTAACTTCAAGTTTATGCATCTTTCTATGCTTTCAGGATGAAACTTGACTTAAAACTCACTTTGAACAAAAGTTATGGCATTTTTGTATCACAGGTCACAAATAGTGTTTTCTCAGCGAGAGAAGGCCAAAATGAACACTTCATGCAGAACTCCTGTATTTTGATGAAAACTCACTGAAATCAAGCTGTAACTTCAAGTTTATGCATCTTTCTATGCTTTCAGGTGGAAACTTGACTGAAAACTCACTTTGAACAAAAGTTATGGCATTTTTGTATCACAGGTCACAAATAGTGTTTTCTCAGCGAGAGAAGGCCAAAATGAACACTTCATGCAGAACTCCTGTATTTTGATGAAAACTCACTGAAATCAAGCTGTAACTTCAAGTTTATGCATCTTTCTATGCTTTCAGGTTGAAACTTGACTTAAAACTCACTTTGAACAAAAGTTATAGCATTTTTGTGTCGCAGGTCACAAATAGCGTTTTCTCAGCGAGAGAAGGCCAAAATGAACACTTCATGCAGAACTCCTGTCATTTTGATGAAAACTCACTGAAATCAAGCTGTAACTTCAAGTTTATGCATCTTTCTATGCTTTCAGGTGGAAACTTGACTGAAAACTCACTTTGAACAAAAGTTATGGCATTTTTGTATCACAGGTAACAAATAGTGTTTTCTCAGCGAGAGAAGGCCAAAATGAACACTTCATGCAGAACTCCTGTATTTTGATGAAAACTCACTGAAATCAAGCTGTAACTTCAAGTTTATGCATCTTTCTATGCTTTCAGGTGGAAACTTGACTGAAAACTCACTTTGAACAAAAGTTATGGCATTTTTGTATCACAGGTCACAAATAGTGTTTTCTCAGCGAGAGAAGGCCAAAATGAACACTTCATGCAGAACTCCTGTATTTTGATGAAAACTCACTGAAATCAAGCTGTAACTTCAAGTTTTTGCATCTTTCTATGCTTTCAGGTTGAAACTTCACTGAAAACTCACTTTGAACAAAAGTTATGGCATTTTTGTATCACAGGTCACAAATAGTGTTTTCTCAGCGAGAGAAGGCCAAAATGAACACTTCATGCAGAACTCCTGTATTTTGATGAAAACTCACTGAAATCAAGCTGTAACTTCAAGTTTATGCATCTTTCTATGCTTTCAGGTTGAAACTTGACTGAAAACTCACTTTGAACAAAAGTTATGGCATTTTTGTATCACAGGTCACAAATAGTGTTTTCTCAGCGAGAGAAGGCCAAAATGAACACTTCATGCAGAACTCCTGTATTTTGATGAAAACTCACTGAAATCAAGCTGTAACTTCAAGTTTATGCATCTTTCTATGCTTTCAGGTTGAAACTTGACTGAAAACTCACTTTGAACAAAAGTTATAGCATTTTTGTGTCGCAGGTCACAAATAGCGTTTTCTCAGCGAGAGAAGGCCAAAATGAACACTTCATGCAGAACTCCTGTATTTTGATGAAAACTCACTGAAATCAAGCTGTAACTTCAAGTTTATGCATCTTTCTATGCTTTCAGGATGAAACTTGACTGAAAACTCACTTTAAACAAAAGTTAATGCATTTTTTTATCACAGGTCACAAATAGTGTTTTCTCAGCGAGAGAAGGCCAAAATGAACACTTCATGCAGAACTCCTGTATTTTGATGAAAACTCACTGAAATCAAGCTGTAACTTCAAGTTTATGCATCTTTCTATGCTTTCAGGTTGAAATTTGACTGAAAACTCACTTTGAACAAAAGTTATGGCTGTTTTGTGTCGCAGGTCACAAATAGCGTTTTCTCAGCGAGAGAAGGCCAAAATGAGCACTTGAGCACTTCATGCAGAACTCCTGTATTTTGATGAAAACTCACTGAAATCAAGCTGTAACTTCAAGTTTATGCATCTTTCTATGCTTTCAGGATGAAACTTGACTGAAAACTCACTTTGAACAAAAGTTATGGCATTTTTGTATCACAGGTCACAAATAGTGTTTTCTCAGCGAGAGAAGGCCAAAATGAACACTTCATGCAGAACTCCTGTATTTTGATGAAAACTCACTGAAATCAAGCTGTAACTTCAAGTTTTTGCATCTTTCTATGCTTTCAGGTTGAAACTTGACTGAAAACTCACTTTGAACAAAACTTATGGCATTTTTGTATCACAGGTCACAAATAGTGTTTTCTCAGCGAGAGAAGGCCAAAATGAACACTTCATGCAGAACACCTGTATTTTGATGAAAACTCACTGAAATCAAGCTGTAACTTCAAGTTTATGCATCTTTCTATGCTTTCAGGTTGAAACTTGACTGAATACTCAATTTGAAGAAAAGTTATGGCTTTTTTGTGTCGCAGGTCACAAAAAGTGTTTTCTCAGCGAGAGAAGGCCAAAATGAACACTTCATGCAGAACTCCTGTATTTTGATGAAAACTCACTGAAATCAAGCTGTAACTTCAAGTTTATGTATCTTTCTATGCTTTCAGGTTGAAACTTGACTGAAAACTCACTTTGAACAAAAGTAATGGCATTTTTGTATCACAGGTCACATATAGTGTTTTTTCAGCGAGAGAAAGCCAAAATGAACACTTCATGCAGAACTCCTGTATTTTGATGAAAACTCACTGAAATCAAGCTGTAACTTCAAGTTTTTGCATCTTTGTATGCTTTCAGGTTGAAACTTGACTGAAAACTCACTTTGAACAAAAGTTATGGCATTTTTGTATCACAGGTCACAAATAGTGTTTTCTCAGCGAGAGAAGGCCAAAATGAACACTTCATGCAGAACTCCTGTATTTTGATGAAAACTCACTGAAATCAAGCTGTAACTTCAAGTTTATGCATCTTTCTATGCTTTCAGGTTGAAATTTGACTGAAAACTCACTTTGAAGAAAAGTTATGGCTGTTTTGTGTCGCAGGTCACAAATAGCGTTTTCTCAGCGAGAGAAGGCCAAAATGAGCACTTCATGTAGAACTCCTGTATTTTGATGAAAACTCACTGAAATCAAGCTGTAACTTCAAGTTTATGCATCTTTCTATGCTTCAGGATGAAACTTGACTGAAAACTCACTTTGAACAAAAGTTATGGCATTTTTGTATCACAGGTCACAAATAGTGTTTTCTCAGCGAGAGAAGGCCAAAATGAACACTTCATGCAGAACTCCTGTATTTTGATGAAAACTCACTGAAATCAAGCTGTAACTTCAAGTTTTTGCATCTTTCTATGCTTTCAGGTTGAAACTTGACTGAAAACTCACTTTGAACAAATGTTATGGCATTTTTGTATCACAGGTCACAAATAGTGTTTTCTCAGCGAGAGAAGGCCAAAATGAACACTTCATGCAGAACTCCTGTATTTTGATGAAAACTCACTGAAATCAAGCTGTAACTTCAAGTTTATGCATCTTTCTATGCTTTCAGGTTGAAATTTGACTGAAAACTCACTTTGAACAAAAGTTATGGCATTTTTGTATCACAGGTCACAAATAGTGTTTTCTCAGCGAGAGAAGGCCAAAATGAACACTTCATGCAGAACTCCTGTATTTTGATGAAAACTCACTGAAATCAAGCTGTAACTTCAAGTTTATGCATCTTTCTATGCTTTCAGGTTGAAACTTGACTGAAAACTCACTTTGAACAAAAGTTATGGCATTTTTGTATCACAGGTCACAAATAGTGTTTTCTCAGCGAGAGAAGGCCAAAATGAACACTTCATGCAGAACTCCTGTATTTTGATGAAAACTCACTGAAATCAAGCTGTAACTTCAAGTTTTTGCATCTTTCTATGCTTTCAGGTTGAAACTTGACTGAAAACTATCTTTGAACAAAAGTTATGGCTTTTTTGTATCACAGGTCACAAATAGTGTTTTCTCAGCGAGAGAAGGCCAAAATGAACACTTCATGCAGAACTCCTGTATTTTGATGAAAACTCACTGAAATCAAGCTGTAACTTCAAGTTTATGCATCTTTCTATGCTTTCAGGTTTAAACTTGACTGAAAACTCACTTTGAACAAAAGTTATGGCTGTTTTGTGTCGCAGGTCACAAATAGCGTTTTCTCAGCGAGAGAAGGCCAAAATGAACACTTCATGCAGAACTCCTGTGTTTTGATGAAAACTCACTGAAATCAAGCTGTAACTTCAAGTTTATGCATCTTTCTATGCTTTCAGGATGAAACTTGACTTAAAACTCACTTTGAACAAAAGTTATGGCATTTTTGTATCACAGGTCACAAATAGTGTTTTCTCAGCGAGAGAAGGCCAAAATGAACACTTCATGCAGAACTCCTGTATTTTGATGAAAACTCACTGAAATCAAGCTGTAACTTCAAGTTTATGCATCTTTCTATGCTTTCAGGTGGAAACTTGACTGAAAACTCACTTTGAACAAAAGTTATGGCATTTTTGTATCACAGGTCACAAATAGTGTTTTCTCAGCGAGAGAAGGCCAAAATGAACACTTCATGCAGAACTCCTGTATTTTGATGAAAACTCACTGAAATCAAGCTGTAACTTCAAGTTTATGCATCTTTCTATGCTTTCAGGTTGAAACTTGACTTAAAACTCACTTTGAACAAAAGTTATAGCATTTTTGTGTCGCAGGTCACAAATAGCGTTTTCTCAGCGAGAGAAGGCCAAAATGAACACTTCATGCAGAACTCCTGTATTTTGATGAAAACTCACTGAAATCAAGCTGTAACTTCAAGTTTTTGCATCTTTCTATGCTTTCAGGTTGAAACTTGACTGAAAACTCACTTTGAACAAAACTTATGGCATTTTTGTATCACAGGTCACAAATAGTGTTTTCTCAGCGAGAGAAGGCCAAAATGAACACTTCATGCAGAACACCTGTATTTTGATGAAAACTCACTGAAATCAAGCTGTAACTTCAAGTTTATGCATCTTTCTATGCTTTCAGGTTGAAACTTGACTGAATACTCAATTTGAAGAAAAGTTATGGCTTTTTTGTGTCGCAGGTCACAAAAAGTGTTTTCTCAGCGAGAGAAGGCCAAAATGAACACTTCATGCAGAACTCCTGTATTTTGATGAAAACTCACTGAAATCAAGCTGTAACTTCAAGTTTATGTATCTTTCTATGCTTTCAGGTTGAAACTTGACTGAAAACTCACTTTGAACAAAAGTAATGGCATTTTTGTATCACAGGTCACATATAGTGTTTTTTCAGCGAGAGAAAGCCAAAATGAACACTTCATGCAGAACTCCTGTATTTTGATGAAAACTCACTGAAATCAAGCTGTAACTTCAAGTTTTTGCATCTTTGTATGCTTTCAGGTTGAAACTTGACTGAAAACTCACTTTGAACAAAAGTTATGGCATTTTTGTATCACAGGTCACAAATAGTGTTTTCTCAGCGAGAGAAGGCCAAAATGAACACTTCATGCAGAACTCCTGTATTTTGATGAAAACTCACTGAAATCAAGCTGTAACTTCAAGTTTATGCATCTTTCTATGCTTTCAGGTTGAAATTTGACTGAAAACTCACTTTGAAGAAAAGTTATGGCTGTTTTGTGTCGCAGGTCACAAATAGCGTTTTCTCAGCGAGAGAAGGCCAAAATGAGCACTTCATGTAGAACTCCTGTATTTTGATGAAAACTCACTGAAATCAAGCTGTAACTTCAAGTTTATGCATCTTTCTATGCTTTCAGGATGAAACTTGACTGAAAACTCACTTTGAACAAAAGTTATGGCATTTTTGTATCACAGGTCACAAATAGTGTTTTCTCAGCGAGAGAAGGCCAAAATGAACACTTCATGCAGAACTCCTGTATTTTGATGAAAACTCACTGAAATCAAGCTGTAACTTCAAGTTTTTGCATCTTTCTATGCTTTCAGGTTGAAACTTGACTGAAAACTCACTTTGAACAAATGTTATGGCATTTTTGTATCACAGGTCACAAATAGTGTTTTCTCAGCGAGAGAAGGCCAAAATGAACACTTCATGCAGAACTCCTGTATTTTGATGAAAACTCACTGAAATCAAGCTGTAACTTCAAGTTTATGCATCTTTCTATGCTTTCAGGTTGAAATTTGACTGAAAACTCACTTTGAACAAAAGTTATGGCATTTTTGTATCACAGGTCACAAATAGTGTTTTCTCAGCGAGAGAAGGCCAAAATGAACACTTCATGCAGAACTCCTGTATTTTGATGAAAACTCACTGAAATCAAGCTGTAACTTCAAGTTTATGCATCTTTCTATGCTTTCAGGTTGAAACTTGACTGAAAACTCACTTTGAACAAAAGTTATGGCATTTTTGTATCACAGGTCACAAATAGTGTTTTCTCAGCGAGAGAAGGCCAAAATGAACACTTCATGCAGAACTCCTGTATTTTGATGAAAACTCACTGAAATCAAGCTGTAACTTCAAGTTTATGCATCTTTCTATGCTTTCAGGTTGAAACTTGACTGAAAACCCACTTTGAACAAAAGTAATGGCATTTTTGTATCACAGGTCACAAATAGTGTTTTCTCAGCGAGAGAAGGCCAAAATGAACACTTCATGCAGAACTCCTGTATTTTGATGAAAACTCACTGAAATCAAGCTGTAACTTCAAGTTTTTGCATCTTTGTATGCTTTCAGGTTGAAACTTGACTGAAAACTCACTTTGAACAAAAGTTATGGCATTTTTGTATCACAGGTCACAAATAGTGTTTTCTCAGCGAGAGAAGGCCAAAATGAACACTTCGTGCAGAACTCCTGTATTTTGATGAAAACTCACTGAAATAAAGCTGTAACTTCAAGTTTATGCATCTTTCTATGCTTTCAGGTTGAAATTTGACTGAAAACTCACTTTGAACAAAAGTTATGCCTGTTTTGTGTCGCAGGTCACAAATAGCGTTTTCTCAGCGAGAGAAGGCCAAAATGAGCACTTCATGTAGAACTCCTGTATTTTGATGAAAACTCACTGAAATCAAGCTGTAACTTCAAGTTTTTGCATCTTTCTATGCTTTCAGGATGAAACTTGACTGAAAACTCACATTGAACAAAAGTTATGGCATTTTTGTATCACAGGTCACAAATAGTGTTTTCTCAGCGAGAGAAGGCCAAAATGAACACTTCATGCAGAACTCCTGTATTTTGATGAAAACTCACTGAAATCAAGCTGTAACTTCAAGTTTATGCATCTTTCTATGCTTTCAGGTGGAAACTTGACTGAAAACTCACTTTGAACAAAAGTTATGGCATTTTTGTATCACAGGTCACAAATAGTGTTTTCTCAGCGAGAGAAGGCCAAAATGAACACTTCATGCAGAACTCCTGTATTTTGATGAAAACTCACTGAAATCAAGCTGTAACTTCAAGTTTATGCATCTTTCTATGCTTTCAGGTTGAAACTTGACTGAAAACTCACTTTGAACAAAAGTTATGGCATTTTTGTATCACAGGTCACAAATAGTGTTTTCTCAGCGAGAGAAGGCCAAAATGAACACTTCATGCAGAACTCCTGTATTTTGATGAAAACTCACTGAAATCAAGCTGTAACTTCAAGTTTATGCATCTTTCTATGCTTTCAGGTTGAAACTTGACTGAAAACTCACTTTGAACAAAAGTTATGGCATTTTTGTATCACAGGTCACAAATAGTATTTTCTCAGCGAGAGAAGGCCAAAATGAACACTTCATGCAGAACTCCTGTATTTTGATGAAAACTCACTGAAATCAAGCTGTAACTTCAAGTTTATGCATCTTTCTATGCTTTCAGGTTGAAACTTGACTGAAAACTCACTTTGAACAAAAGTTATAGCTTTTTTCTGTCGCAGGTCACAAATAGCGTTTTCTCAGCGAGAGAAGGCCAAAATGAACACTTCATGCAGAACTCCTGTATTTTGATGAAAACTCACTGAAATCAAGCTGTAACTTCAAGTTTATGCATCTTTCTATGCTTTCAGGTTGAAATTTGACTGAAAACTCACTTTGAACAAAAGTTATGGCATTTTTGTATCACAGGTCACAAATAGTGTTTTCTCAGCGAGAGAAGGCCAAAATGAACACTTCATGCAGAAATCCTGTATTTTGATGAAAACTCACTGAAATCAAGCTGTAACTTCAAGTTTATTCATCTTTCTATGCTTTCAGGTTGAAACTTGACTGAAAACTCACTTTGAACAAAAGTTATAGCATTTTTGTGTCGCAGGTCACAAATAGCGTTTTCTCAGCGAGAGAAGGCCAAAATGAACACTTCATGCAGAACTCCTGTATTTTGATGAAAACTCACTGAAATCAAGCTGTAACTTCAAGTTTATGCATCTTTCTATGCTTTCAGGATGAAACTTGACTGAAAACTCACTTTAAACAAAAGTTAATGCATTTTTTTATAACAGGTCACAAATAGTGTTTTCTCAGCGAGAGAAGGCCAAAATGAACACTTCATGCAGAACTCCTGTATTTTGATGAAAACTCACTGAAATCAAGCTGTAACTTCAAGTTTATGCATCTTTCTATGCTTTCAGGTTGAAATTTGACTGAAAACTCACTTTGAACAAAAGTTATGGCTGTTTTGTGTCGCAGGTCACAAATAGCGTTTTCTCAGCGAGAGAAGGCCAAAATGAGCACTTCATGCAGAACTCCTGTATTTTGATGAAAACTCACTGAAATCAAGCTGTAACTTCAAGTTTATGCATCTTTCTATGCTTTCAGGATGAAACTTGACTGAAAACTCACTTTGAACAAAAGTTATGGCATTTTTGTATCACAGGTCACAAATAGTGTTTTCTCAGCGAGAGAAGGCCAAAATGAACACTTCATGCAGAACTCCTGTATTTTGATGAAAACTCACTGAAATCAAGCTGTAACTTCAAGTTTATGCATCTTTCTATGCTTTCAGGTTGAAACTTGACTGAAAACTCACTTTGAACAAAAGTTATAGCATTTTTGTGTCGCAGGTCACAAATAGCGTTTTCTCAGCGAGAGAAGGCCAAAATGAACACTTCATGCAGAACTCCTGTATTTTGATGAAAACTCACTGAAATCAAGCTGTAACTTCAAGTTTATGCATCTTTCTATGCTTTCAGGTTGAAATTTGACTGAAAACTCACTTTGAACAAAAGTTATGGCATTTTTGTATCACAGGTCACAAATATTGTTTTCTCAGCGAGAGAAGGCCAAAATGAACACTTCATGCAGAACTCCTGTATTTTGATGAAAACTCACTGAAATCAAGCTGTAACTTCAAGTTTATGCATCTTTCTATGCTTTCAGGTTTAAACTTGACTGAAAACTCACTTTGAACAAAAGTTATGGCTGTTTTGTGTCGCAGGTCACAAATAGCGTTTTCTCAGCGAGAGAAGGCCAAAATGAACACTTCATGCAGAACTCCTGTGTTTTGATGAAAACTCACTGAAATCAAGCTGTAACTTCAAGTTTATGCATCTTTCTATGCTTTCAGGATGAAACTTGACTTAAAACTCACTTTGAACAAAAGTTATGGCATTTTTGTATAACAGGTCACAAATAGTGTTTTCTCAGCGAGAGAAGGCCAAAATGAACACTTCATGCAGAACTCCTGTATTTTGATGAAAACTCACTGAAATCAAGCTGTAACTTCAAGTTTTTGCATCTTTCTATGCTTTCAGGTTGAAACTTGACTGAAAACTCACTTTGAACAAAAGTTATGGCATTTTTGTATCACAGGTCACAAATAGTGTTTTCTCAGCGAGAGAAGGCCAAAATGAACACTTCATGCAGAACTCCTGTATTTTGATGAAAACTCACTGAAATCAAGCTGTAACTTCAAGTTTATGCATCTTTCTATGCTTTCAGGTTGAAACTTGACTGAAAACTCACTTTGAACAAAAGTTATAGCATTTTTGTGTCGCAGGTCACAAATAGCGTTTTCTCAGCGAGAGAAGGCCAAAATGAACACTTCATGCAGAACTCCTGTATTTTGATGAAAACTCACTGAAATCAAGCTGTAACTTCAAGTTTATGCATCTTTCTATGCTTTCAGGTTGAAATTTGACTGAAAACTCACTTTGAACAAAAGTTATGGCATTTTTGTATCACAGGTCACAAATATTGTTTTCTCAGCGAGAGAAGGCCAAAATGAACACTTCATGCAGAACTCCTGTATTTTGATGAAAACTCACTGAAATCAAGCTGTAACTTCAAGTTTATGCATCTTTCTATGCTTTCAGGTTTAAACTTGACTGAAAACTCACTTTGAACAAAAGTTATGGCTGTTTTGTGTCGCAGGTCACAAATAGCGTTTTCTCAGCGAGAGAAGGCCAAAATGAACACTTCATGCAGAACTCCTGTGTTTTGATGAAAACTCACTGAAATCAAGCTGTAACTTCAAGTTTATGCATCTTTCTATGCTTTCAGGATGAAACTTGACTTAAAACTCACTTTGAACAAAAGTTATGGCATTTTTGTATAACAGGTCACAAATAGTGTTTTCTCAGCGAGAGAAGGCCAAAATGAACACTTCATGCAGAACTCCTGTATTTTGATGAAAACTCACTGAAATCAAGCTGTAACTTCAAGTTTTTGCATCTTTCTATGCTTTCAGGTTGAAACTTGACTGAAAACTCACTTTGAACAAAAGTTATGGCATTTTTGTATCACAGGTCACAAATAGTGTTTTCTCAGCGAGAGAAGGCCAAAATGAACACTTCATGCAGAACTCCTGTATTTTGATGAAAACTCACTGAAATCAAGCTGTAACTTCAAGTTTATGCATCTTTCTATGCTTTCAGGTTGAAACTTGACTGAAAACCCACTTTGAACAAAAGTTATGGCATTTTTGTATCACAGGTCACAAATAGTGTTTTCTCAGCGAGAGAAGGCCAAAATGAACACTTCATGCAGAACTCCTGTATTTTGATGAAAACTCACTGAAATCAAGCTGTAACTTCAAGTTTTTGCATCTTTGTATGCTTTCAGGTTGAAACTTGACTGAAAACTCACTTTGAACAAAAGTTATGGCATTTTTGTATCACAGGTCACAAATAGTGTTTTCTCAGCGAGAGAAGGCCAAAATGAACACTTCATGCAGAACTCTTGTATTTTGATGAAAACTCACTGAAATCAAGCTGTAACTTCAAGTTTATGCATCTTTCTATGCTTTCAGGTTGAAATTTGACTGAAAACTCACTTTGAACAAAAGTTATGGCTGTTTTATGTCGCAGGTCACAAATAGTGTTTTCTCAGCGAGAGAAGGCCAAAATGAGCACTTCATGTAGAACTCCTGTATTTTGATGAAAACTCACTGAAATCAAGCTGTAACTTCAAGTTTATGCATCTTTCTATGCTTTCAGGTTGAAACTTGACTGAAAACTCACTTTGAACAAAAGTTATGGCTGTTTTATGTCGCAGGTCACAAATAGTGTTTTCTCAGCGAGAGAAGGCCAAAATGAGCACTTCATGTAGAACTCCTGTATTTTGATGAAAACTCACTGAAATCAAGCTGTAACTTCAAGTTTATGCATCTTTCTATGCTTTCAGGTTGAAACTTGACTGAAAACTCACTTTGAACAAAAGTTATGGCATTTTTGTATCACAGGTCACAAATAGTATTTTCTCAGCGAGAGAAGGCCAAAATGAACACTTCATGCAGAACTCCTGTATTTTGATGAAAACTCACTGAAATCAAGCTGTAACTTCAAGTTTATGCATCTTTCTATGCTTTCAGGTTGAAACTTGACTGAAAACTCACTTTGAACAAAAGTTATAGATTTTTTCTGTCGCAGGTCACAAATAGCGTTTTCTCAGCGAGAGAAGGCCAAAATGAACACTTCATGCAGAACTCCTGTATTTTGATGAAAACTCACTGAAATAAAGCTTTAACTTCAAGTTTATGCATCTTTCTATGCTTTCAGGTTGAAATTTGACTGAAAACTCACTTTGAACAAAAGTTATGGCATTTTTGTATCACAGGTCACAAATAGTGTTTTCTCAGCGAGAGAAGGCCAAAATGAACACTTCATGCAGAACTCCTGTATTTTGATGAAAACTCACTGAAATCAAGCTGTAACTTCAAGTTTATGCATCTTTCTATGCTTTCTGGTTGAAACTTGACTGAAAACTCACTTTGAACAAAAGTTATAGCATTTTTGTGTCGCAGGTCACAAATAGCGTTTTCTCAGCGAGAGAAGGCCAAAATGAACACTTCATGCAGAACTCCTGTATTTTGATGAAAACTCACTGAAATCAAGCTGTAACTTCAAGTTTATGCATCTTTCTATGCTTTCAGGATGAAACTTGACTGAAAACTCACTTTAAACAAAAGTTAATGCATTTTTTTATCACAGGTCACAAATAGTGTTTTCTCAGCGAGAGAAGGCCAAAATGAACACTTCATGCAGAACTCCTGTATTTTGATGAAAACTCACTGAAATCAAGCTGTAACTTCAAGTTTATGCATCTTTCTATGCTTTCAGGTTGAAACTTGACTGAAAACTCACTTGGAACAAAAGTTATGGCATTTTTGTATCACAGGTCACAAATAGTGTTTTCTCAGCGAGAGAAGGCCAAAATGAACACTTCATGCAGAACTCCTGTATTTTGATGAAAACTCACTGAAATCAAGCTGTAACTTCAAGTTTATGCATCTTTCTATGCTTTCAGGTTGAAACTTGACTGAAAACTCACTTTGAAAAAAAGTTATGGCTGTTTTGTGTCGCAGGTCACAAATAGTGTTTTCTCAGCGAGAGAAGGCCAAAATGAGCACTTCATGTAGAACTCCTGTATTTTGATGAAAACTCACTGAAATCAAGCTGTAACTTCAAGTTTATGCATCTTTCTATGCTTTCAGGTTGAAACTTGACTGAAAACTCACTTTGAACAAAAGTTATGGCATTTTTGTATCACAGGTCACAAATAGCGTTTTCTCAGCGAGAGAAGGCCAAAATGAACACTTCATGCAGAACTCCTGTATTTTGATGAAAACTCACTGAAATCAAGCTGTAACTTTGAGTTTATGCATCTTTCTATGCTTTCAGGTTGAAACTTGACTGAAAACTCACTTTGAACAAAAGTTATAGCTTTTTTCTGTCGCAGGTCACAAATAGCGTTTTCTCAGCGAGAGAAGGCCAAAATGAACACTTCATGCAGAACTCCTGTATTTTGATGAAAACTCACTGAAATAAAGCTTTAACTTCAAGTTTATGCATCTTTCTATGCTTTCAGGTTGAAATTTGACTGAAAACTCACTTTGAACAAAAGTTATGGCTGTTTTGTGTCGCAGGTCACAAATAGCGTTTTCTCAGCGAGAGAAGGCCAAAATGAGCACTTCATGCAGAACTCCTGTATTTTGATGAAAACTCAATGAAATCAAGCTGTAACTTCAAGTTTATGCATCTTTCTATGCTTTCAGGATGAAACTTGACTGAAAACTCACTTTGAACAAAAGTTATGGCATTTTTGTATCACAGGTCACAAATAGTGTTTTCTCAGCGAGAGAAGGCCAAAATGAACACTTCATGCAGAACTCCTGTATTTTGATGAAAACTCACTGAAATCAAGCTGTAACTTCAAGTTTATGCATCTTTCTATGCTTTCAGGTTGAAACTTGACTGAAAACTCACTTTGAACAAAAGTTATAGCATTTTTGTGTCGCAGGTCACAAATAGTGTTTTCTCAGCGAGAGAAGGCCAAAATGAACACTTCATGCAGAACTCCTGTATTTTGATGAAAACTCACTGAAATCAAGCTGTAACTTCAAGTTTATGCATCTTTCTATGCTTTCAGGTTGAAATTTGACTGAAAACTCACTTTGAACAAAAGTTATGGCATTTTTGTATCACAGGTCACAAATAGTGTTTTCTCAGCGAGAGAAGGCCAAAATGAACACTTCATGCAGAACTCCTGTATTTTGATGAAAACTCACTGAAATCAAGCTGTTACTTCAAGTTTATGCATCTTTCTATGCTTTCAGGTTGAAACTTGACTGAAAACTCACTTTGAACAAAAGTTATGGCTGTTTTGTGTCGCAGGTCACAAATAGCGTTTTCTCAGCGAGAGAAGGCCAAAATGAACACTTCATGCAGAACTCCTGTGTTTTGATGAAAACTCACTGAAATCAAGCTGTAACTTCAAGTTTATGCATCTTTCTATGCTTTCAGGATGAAACTTGACTGAAAACTCACATTGAACAAAAGTTATGGCATTTTTGTATCACAGGTCACAAATAGTGTTTTCTCAGCGAGAGAAGGCCAAAATGAACACTTCATGCAGAACTCCTGTATTTTGATGAAAACTCACTGAAATCAAGCTGTAACTTCAAGTTTATGCATCTTTCTATGCTTTCAGGTGGAAACTTGACTGAAAACTCACTTTGAACAAAAGTTATGGCATTTTTGTATCACAGGTCACAAATAGTGTTTTCTCAGCGAGAGAAGGCCAAAATGAACACTTCATGCAGAACTCCTGTATTTTGATGAAAACTCACTGAAATCAAGCTGTAACTTCAAGTTTTTGCATCTTTCTATGCTTTCAGGTTGAAACTTGACTGAAAACTCACTTTGAACAAAAGTTATGGCATTTTTGTATCACAGGTCACAAATAGTGTTTTCTCAGCGAGAGAAGGCCAAAATGAACACTTCATGCAGAACTCCTGTATTTTGATGAAAACTCACTGAAATCAAGCTGTAACTTCAAGTTTATGCATCTTTCTATGCTTGCAGGTTGAAACTTGACTGAAAACTCACTTTGAACAAAAGTTATAGCATTTTTGTGTCGCAGGTCACAAATAGCGTTTTCTCAGCGAGAGAAGGCCAAAATGAACACTTCATGCAGAACTGCTGTATTTTGATGAAAACTCACTGAAATCAAGCTGTAACTTCAAGTTTATGCATCTTTCTATGCTTTCAGGTTGAAATTTGACTGAAAACTCACTTTGAACAAAAGTTATGGCATTTTTGTATCACAGGTCACAAATAGTGTTTTCTCAGCGAGAGAAGGCCAAAATGAACACTTCATGCAGAACTCCTGTATTTTGATGAAAACTCACTGAAATCAAGCTGTAACTTCAAGTTTATGCATCTTTCTATGCTTTCAGGTTGAAACTTGACTGAAAACTCACTTTGAACAAAAGTTATGGCATTTTTGTATCACAGGTCACAAATAGTGTTTTCTCAGCGAGAGAAGGCCAAAATGAACACTTCATGCAGAACTCCTGTATTTTGATGAAAACTCACTGAAATCAAGCTGTAACTTCAAGTTTTTGCATCTTTCTATGCTTTCAGGTTGAAACTTGACTGAAAACTCACTTTGAACAAAACTTATGGCATTTTTGTATCACAGGTCACAAATAGTGTTTTCTCAGCGAGAGAAGGCCAAAATGAGCACTTCATGCAGAACTCCTGTATTTTGATGAAAACTCACTGAAATCAAGCTGTAACTTCAAGTTTATGCATCTTTCTATGCTTTCAGGTTGAAACTTGACTGAATACTCAATTTGAAGAAAAGTTATGGCTTTTTTGTGTCGCAGGTCACAAAAAGTGTTTTCTCAGCGAGAGAAGGCCAAAATGAACACTTCATGCAGAACTCCTGTATTTTGATGAAAACTCACTGAAATCAAGCTGTAACTTCAAGTTTATGCATCTTTCTATGCTTTCAGGATGAAACTTGACTGAAAACTCACTTTGAACAAAAGTTATGGCATTTTTGTATCACAGGTCACAAATAGTGTTTTCTCAGCGAGAGAAGGCCAAAATGAACACTTCATGCAGAACTCCTGTATTTTGATGAAAACTCACTGAAATCAAGCTGTAACTTCAAGTTTATGCATCTTTCTATGCTTTCAGGTGGAAACTTGACTGAAAACTCACTTTGAACAAAAGTTATGGCATTTTTGTATCACAGGTAACAAATAGTGTTTTCTCAGCGAGAGAAGGCCAAAATGAACACTTCATGCAGAACTCCTGTATTTTGATGAAAACTCACTGAAATCAAGCTGTAACTTCAAGTTTTTGCATCTTTCTATGCTTTCAGGTTGAAACTTGACTGAAAACTCACTTTGAACAAAAGTTATGGCATTTTTGTATCACAGGTCACAAATAGTGTTTTCTCAGCGAGAGAAGGCCAAAATGAACACTTCATGCAGAACTCCTGTATTTTGATGAAAACTCACTGAAATCAAGCTGTAACTTCAAGTTTATGCATCTTTCTATGCATTCAGGTTGAAACTTGACTGAAAACTCACTTTGAACAAAAGTTATGGCATTTTTGTATCACAGGTCACAAATAGTATTTTCTCAGCGAGAGAAGGCCAAAATGAACACTTCATGCAGAACTCCTGTATTTTGATGAAAACTCACTGAAATCAAGCTGTAACTTCAAGTTTATGCATCTTTCTATGCTTTCAGGTTGAAACTTGACTGAAAACTCACTTTGAACAAAAGTTATAGCATTTTTGTGTCGCAGGTCACAAATAGTGTTTTCTCAGCGAGAGAAGGCCAAAATGAACACTTCATGCAGAACTCCTGTATTTTGATGAAAACTCACTGAAATCAAGCTGTAACTTCAAGTTTATGCATCTTTCTATGCTTTCAGGTTGAAACTTGACTGAAAACTCACTTTGAACAAAAGTAATAGCATTTTTGTGTCGCAGGTCACAAATAGCGTTTTCTCAGCGAGAGAAGGCCAAAATGAACACTTCATGCAGAACTCCTGTATTTTGATGAAAACTCACTGAAATCAAGCTGTAACTTCAAGTTTATGCATCTTTCTATGCTTTCAGGTTGAAATTTGACTGAAAACTCACTTTGAACAAAAGTTATGGCTGTTTTGTGTCGCAGGTCACAAATAGCGTTTTCTCAGCGAGAGAAGGCCAAAATGAGCACTTCATGCAGAACTCCTGTATTTTGTTTAAAACTCACTGAAATCAAGCTGTAACTTCAAGTTTATGCATCTTTCTATGCTTTCAGGATGAAACTTGACTGAAAACTCACTTTGAACAAAAGTTATGGCATTTTTGTATCACAGGTCACAAATAGTGTTTTCTCAGCGAGAGAAGGCCAAAATGAACACTTCATGCAGAACTCCTGTATTTTGATGAAAACTCACTGAAATCAAGCTGTAACTTCAAGTTTTTGCATCTTTCTATGCTTTCAGGTTGAAACTTGACTGAAAACTCACTTTGAACAAAACTTATGGCATTTTTGTATCACAGGTCACAAATAGTGTTTTCTCAGCGAGAGAAGGCCAAAATGAGCACTTCATGCAGAACTCCTGTATTTTGATGAAAACTCACTGAAATCAAGCTGTAACTTCAAGTTTATGCATCTTTCTATGCTTTCAGGTTGAAACTTGACTGAATACTCAATTTGAAGAAAAGTTATGGCTTTTTTGTGTCGCAGGTCACAAAAAGTGTTTTCTCAGCGAGAGAAGGCCAAAATGAACACTTCATGCAGAACTCCTGTATTTTGATGAAAACTCACTGAAATCAAGCTGTAACTTCAAGTTTATGCATCTTTCTATGCTTTCAGGATGAAACTTGACTGAAAACTCACTTTGAACAAAAGTTATGGCATTTTTGTATCACAGGTCACAAATAGTGTTTTCTCAGCGAGAGAAGGCCAAAATGAACACTTCATGCAGAACTCCTGTATTTTGATGAAAACTCACTGAAATCAAGCTGTAACTTCAAGTTTATGCATCTTTCTATGCTTTCAGGTGGAAACTTGACTGAAAACTCACTTTGAACAAAAGTTATGGCATTTTTGTATCACAGGTAACAAATAGTGTTTTCTCAGCGAGAGAAGGCCAAAATGAACACTTCATGCAGAACTCCTGTATTTTGATGAAAACTCACTGAAATCAAGCTGTAACTTCAAGTTTTTGCATCTTTCTATGCTTTCAGGTTGAAACTTGACTGAAAACTCACTTTGAACAAAAGTTATGGCATTTTTGTATCACAGGTCACAAATAGTGTTTTCTCAGCGAGAGAAGGCCAAAATGAACACTTCATGCAGAACTCCTGTATTTTGATGAAAACTCACTGAAATCAAGCTGTAACTTCAAGTTTATGCATCTTTCTATGCATTCAGGTTGAAACTTGACTGAAAACTCACTTTGAACAAAAGTTATGGCATTTTTGTATCACAGGTCACAAATAGTATTTTCTCAGCGAGAGAAGGCCAAAATGAACACTTCATGCAGAACTCCTGTATTTTGATGAAAACTCACTGAAATCAAGCTGTAACTTCAAGTTTATGCATCTTTCTATGCTTTCAGGTTGAAACTTGACTGAAAACTCACTTTGAACAAAAGTTATAGCATTTTTGTGTCGCAGGTCACAAATAGTGTTTTCTCAGCGAGAGAAGGCCAAAATGAACACTTCATGCAGAACTCCTGTATTTTGATGAAAACTCACTGAAATCAAGCTGTAACTTCAAGTTTATGCATCTTTCTATGCTTTCAGGTTGAAACTTGACTGAAAACTCACTTTGAACAAAAGTAATAGCATTTTTGTGTCGCAGGTCACAAATAGCGTTTTCTCAGCGAGAGAAGGCCAAAATGAACACTTCATGCAGAACTCCTGTATTTTGATGAAAACTCACTGAAATCAAGCTGTAACTTCAAGTTTATGCATCTTTCTATGCTTTCAGGTTGAAATTTGACTGAAAACTCACTTTGAACAAAAGTTATGGCTGTTTTGTGTCGCAGGTCACAAATAGCGTTTTCTCAGCGAGAGAAGGCCAAAATGAGCACTTCATGCAGAACTCCTGTATTTTGTTTAAAACTCACTGAAATCAAGCTGTAACTTCAAGTTTATGCATCTTTCTATGCTTTCAGGATGAAACTTGACTGAAAACTCACTTTGAACAAAAGTTATGGCATTTTTGTATCACAGGTCACAAATAGTGTTTTCTCAGCGAGAGAAGGCCAAAATGAACACTTCATGCAGAACTCCTGTATTTTGATGAAAACTCACTGAAATCAAGCTGTAACTTCAAGTTTTTGCATCTTTCTATGCTTTCAGGTTGAAACTTGACTGAAAACTCACTTTGAACAAAACTTATGGCATTTTTGTATCACAGGTCACAAATAGTGTTTTCTCAGCGAGAGAAGGCCAAAATGAGCACTTCATGCAGAACTCCTGTATTTTGATGAAAACTCACTGAAATCAAGCTGTAACTTCAAGTTTATGCATCTTTCTATGCTTTCAGGTGGAAACTTGACTGAAAACTCACTTTGAACAAAAGTTATGGCATTTTTGTATCACAGGTCACAAATAGTGTTTTCTCAGCGAGAGAAGGCCAAAATGAATACTTCATGCAGAACTCCTGTATTTTGATGAAAACTCACTGAAATCAAGCTGTAACTTCAAGTTTTTGCATCTTTCTATGCTTTCAGGTTGAAACTTGACTGAAAACTCACTTTGAACAAAAGTTATGGCATTTTTGTATCACAGGTCACAAATAGTGTTTTCTCAGCGAGAGAAGGCCAAAATGAACACTTCATGCAGAACTCCTGTATTTTGATGAAAACTCACTGAAATCAAGCTGTAACTTCAAGTTTATGCATCTTTCTATGCTTTCAGGTTGAAATTTGACTGAAAACTCACTTTGAACAAAAGTTATGGCTGTTTTATGTCGCAGGTCACAAATAGTGTTTTCTCAGCGAGAGAAGGCCAAAATGAGCACTTCATGTAGAACTCCTGTATTTTGATGAAAACTCACTGAAATCAAGCTGTAACTTCAAGTTTATGCATCTTTCTATGCTTTCAGGATGAAACTTGACTGAAAACTCACTTTGAACAAAAGTTATGGCATTTTTGTATCACAGGTCACAAATAGTGTTTTCTCAGCGAGAGAAGGCCAAAATGAACACTTCATGCAGAACTCCTGTATTTTGATGAAAACTCACTGAAATCAAGCTGTAACTTCAAGTTTATGCATCTTTCTATGCTTTCAGGTGGAAACTTGACTGAAAACTCACTTTGAACAAAAGTTATGGCATTTTTGTATCACAGGTCACAAATAGTGTTTTCTCAGCGAGAGAAGGCCAAAATGAACACTTCATGCAGAACTCCTGTATTTTGATGAAAACTCACTGAAATCAAGCTGTAACTTCAAGTTTTTGCATCTTTCTATGCTTTCAGGTTGAAACTTGACTGAAAACTCACTTTGAACAAAAGTTATGGCATTTTTGTATCACAGGTCACAAATAGTGTTTTCTCAGCGAGAGAAGGCCAAAATGAACACTTCATGCAGAACTCCTGTATTTTGATGAAAACTCACTGAAATCAAGCTGTAACTTCAAGTTTATGCATCTTTCTATGCTTTCAGGTGGAAACTTGACTGAAAACTCACTTTGAACAAAAGTTATGGCATTTTTGTATCACAGGTCACAAATAGTGTTTTCTCAGCGAGAGAAGGCCAAAATGAACACTTCATGCAGAACTCCTGTATTTTGATGAAAACTCACTGAAATCAAGCTGTAACTTCAAGTTTATGCATCTTTCTATGCTTTCAGGTGGAAACTTGACTGAAAACTCACTTTGAACAAAAGTTATGGCATTTTTGTATCACAGGTCACAAATAGTGTTTTCTCAGCGAGAGAAGGCCAAAATGAACACTTCATGCAGAACTCCTGTATTTTGATGAAAACTCACTGAAATCAAGCTGTAACTTCAAGTTTTTGCATCTTTCTATGCTTTCAGGTTGAAACTTGACTGAAAACTCACTTTGAACAAAAGTTATGGCATTTTTGTATCACAGGTCACAAATAGTGTTTTCTCAGCGAGAGAAGGCCAAAATGAACACTTCATGCAGAACTCCTGTATTTTGATGAAAACTCACTGAAATCAAGCTGTAACTTCAAGTTTATGCATCTTTCTATGCTTTCAGGTTGAAATTTGACTGAAAAATCACTTTGAACAAAAGTTATGGCTGTTTTATGTCGCAGGTCACAAATAGTGTTTTCTCAGCGAGAGAAGGCCAAAATGAGCACTTCATGTAGAACTCCTGTATTTTGATGAAAACTCACTGAAATCAAGCTGTAACTTCAAGTTTATGCATCTTTCTATGCTTTCAGGATGAAACTTGACTGAAAACTCACTTTGAACAAAAGTTATGGCATTTTTGTATCACAGGTCACAAATAGTGTTTTCTCAGCGAGAGAAGGCCAAAATGAACACTTCATGCAGAACTCCTGTATTTTGATGAAAACTCACTGAAATCAAGATGTAACTTCAAGTTTATGCATCTTTCTATGCTTTCAGGTCGAAACTTGACTGAAAACTCACTTTGAACAAAAGTTATGGCATTTTTGTATCACAGGTCACAAATAGTGTTTTCTCAGCGAGAGAAGGCCAAAATGAACACTTCATGCAGAACTCCTGTATTTTGATGAAAACTCACTGAAATCAAGCTGTAACTTCAAGTTTATGCATCTTTCTATGCTTTCAGGTTGAAACTTGACTGAATACTCAATTTGAAGAAAAGTTATGGCTTTTTTGTGTCGCAGGTCACAAAAAGTGTTTTCTCAGCGAGAGAAGGCCAAAATGAACACTTCATGCAGAACTCCTGTATTTTGATGAAAACTCACTGAAATCAAGCTGTAACTTCAAGTTTATGCATCTTTCTATGCTTTCAGGTTGAAACTTGACTGAAAACTCACTTTGAACAAAAGTTATGGCATTTTTGTATCACAGGTCACAAATAGTGTTTTCTCAGCGAGAGAAGGCCAAAATGAACACTTCATGCAGAACTCCTGTATTTTGATGAAAACTCACTGAAATCAAGCTGTAACTTCAAGTTTATGCATCTTTCTATGCTTTCAGGTTGAAACTTGACTTAAAACTCACTTTGAACAAAAGTTATGGCTGTTTTGTGTCGCAGGTCACAAATAGCGTTTTCTCAGCGAGAGAAGGCCAAAATGAACACTTCATGCAGAACTCCTGTGTTTTGATGAAAACTCACTGAAATCAAGCTGTAACTTCAAGTTTATGCATCTTTCTATGCTTTCAGGATGAAACTTGACTTAAAACTCACTTTGAACAAAAGTTATGGCATTTTTGTATCACAGGTCACAAATAGTGTTTTCTCAGCGAGAGAAGGCCAAAATGAACACTTCATGCAGAACTCCTGTATTTTGATGAAAACTCACTGAAATCAAGCTGTAACTTCAAGTTTATGCATCTTTCTATGCTTTCAGGTTGAAACTTGACTGAAAACTCACTTTGAACAAAAGTTATGGCATTTTTGTGTCGCAGGTCACAAATAGCGTTTTCTCAGCGAGAGAAGGCCAAAATGAACACTTCATGCAGAACTCCTGTATTTTGATGAAAACTCACTGAAATCAAGCTGTAACTTCAAGTTTATGCATCTTTCTATGCTTTCAGGTTGAAATTTGACTGAAAACTCACTTTGAACAAAAGTTATGGCTGTTTTGTGTCGCAGGTCACAAATAGCGTTTTCTCAGCGAGAGAAGGCCAAAATGAGCACTTCATGCAGAACTCCTGTATTTTGTTTAAAACTCACTGAAATCAAGCTGTAACTTCAAGTTTATGCATCTTTCTATGCTTTCAGGATGAAACTTGACTGAAAACTCACTTTGAACAAAAGTTATGGCATTTTTGTATCACAGGTCACAAATAGTGTTTTCTCAGCGAGAGAAGGCCAAAATGAACACTTCATGCAGAACTCCTGTATTTTGATGAAAACTCACTGAAATCAAGCTGTAACTTCAAGTTTTTGCATCTTTCTATGCTTTCAGGTTGAAACTTGACTGAAAACTCACTTTGAACAAAACTTATGGCATTTTTGTATCACAGGTCACAAATAGTGTTTTCTCAGCGAGAGAAGGCCAAAATGAGCACTTCATGCAGAACTCCTGTATTTTGATGAAAACTCACTGAAATCAAGCTGTAACTTCAAGTTTATGCATCTTTCTATGCTTTCAGGTTGAAACTTGACTGAATACTCAATTTGAAGAAAAGTTATGGCTTTTTTGTGTCGCAGGTCACAAAAAGTGTTTTCTCAGCGAGAGAAGGCCAAAATGAACACTTCATGCAGAACTCCTGTATTTTGATGAAAACTCACTGAAATCAAGCTGTAACTTCAAGTTTATGCATCTTTCTATGCTTTCAGGATGAAACTTGACTGAAAACTCACTTTGAACAAAAGTTATGGCATTTTTGTATCACAGGTCACAAATAGTGTTTTCTCAGCGAGAGAAGGCCAAAATGAACACTTCATGCAGAACTCCTGTATTTTGATGAAAACTCACTGAAATCAAGCTGTAACTTCAAGTTTATGCATCTTTCTATGCTTTCAGGTGGAAACTTGACTGAAAACTCACTTTGAACAAAAGTTATGGCATTTTTGTATCACAGGTCACAAATAGTGTTTTCTCAGCGAGAGAAGGCCAAAATGAACACTTCATGCAGAACTCCTGTATTTTGATGAAAACTCACTGAAATCAAGCTGTAACTTCAAGTTTTTGCATCTTTCTATGCTTTCAGGTTGAAACTTGACTGAAAACTCACTTTGAACAAAAGTTATGGCATTTTTGTATCACAGGTCACAAATAGTGTTTTCTCAGCGAGAGAAGGCCAAAATGAACACTTCATGCAGAACTCCTGTATTTTGATGAAAACTCACTGAAATCAAGCTGTAACTTCAAGTTTATGCATCTTTCTATGCTTTCAGGTTGAAATTTGACTGAAAACTCACTTTGAACAAAAGTTATGGCTGTTTTATGTCGCAGGTCACAAATAGTGTTTTCTCAGAGAGAGAAGGCCAAAATGAACACTTCATGCAGAACTCCTGTATTTTGATGAAAACTCACTGAAATCAAGCTGTAACTTCAAGTTTATGCATCTTTCTATGCTTTCAGGATGAAACTTGACTGAAAACTCACTTTGAACAAAAGTTATGGCATTTTTGTATCACAGGTCACAAATAGTGTTTTCTCAGCGAGAGAAGGCCAAAATGAACACTTCATGCAGAACTCCTGTATTTTGATGAAAACTCACTGAAATAAAGCTGTAACTTCAAGTTTATGCATCTTTCTATGCTTTCAGGTGGAAACTTGACTGAAAACTCACTTTGAACAAAAGTTATGGCATTTTTGTATCACAGGTCACAAATAGTGTTTTCTCAGCGAGAGAAGGCCAAAATGAACACTTCATGCAGAACTCCTGTATTTTGATGAAAACTCACTGAAATCAAGCTGTAACTTCAAGTTTTTGCATCTTTCTATGCTTTCAGGTTGAAACTTGACTGAAAACTCACTTTGAACAAAAGTTATGGCATTTTTGTATCACAGGTCACAAATAGTGTTTTCTCAGCGAGAGAAGGCCAAAATGAACACTTCATGCAGAACTCCTGTATTTTGATGAAAACTCACTGAAATCAAGCTGTAACTTCAAGTTTATGCATCTTTCTATGCTTTCAGGTTGAAATTTGACTGAAAAATCACTTTGAACAAAAGTTATGGCTGTTTTATGTCGCAGGTCACAAATAGTGTTTTCTCAGCGAGAGAAGGCCAAAATGAGCACTTCATGTAGAACTCCTGTATTTTGATGAAAACTCACTGAAATCAAGCTGTAACTTCAAGTTTATGCATCTTTCTATGCTTTCAGGATGAAACTTGACTGAAAACTCACTTTGAACAAAAGTTATGGCATTTTTGTATCACAGGTCACAAATAGTGTTTTCTCAGCGAGAGAAGGCCAAAATGAACACTTCATGCAGAACTCCTGTATTTTGATGAAAACTCACTGAAATCAAGCTGTAACTTCAAGTTTATGCATCTTTCTATGCTTTCAGGTGGAAACTTGACTGAAAACTCACTTTGAACAAAAGTTATGGCATTTTTGTATCACAGGTCACAAATAGTGTTTTCTCAGCGAGAGAAGGCCAAAATGAACACTTCATGCAGAACTCCTGTATTTTGATGAAAACTCACTGAAATCAAGCTGTAACTTTAAGTTTTTGCATCTTTCTATGCTTTCAGGTTAAAACTTGACTGAAAACTCACTTTGAACAAAAGTTATGGCATTTTTGTATCACAGGTCACAAATAGTGTTTTCTCAGCGAGAGAAGGCCAAAATGAACACTTCATGCAGAACTCCTGTATTTTGATGAAAACTCACTGAAATCAAGCTGTAACTTCAAGTTTATGCATCTTTCTATGCATTCAGGTTGAAACTTGACTGAAAACTCACTTTGAACAAAAGTTATGGCATTTTTGTATCACAGGTCACAAATAGTATTTTCTCAGCGAGAGAAGGCCAAAATGAACACTTCATGCAGAACTCCTGTATTTTGATGAAAACTCACTGAAATCAAGCTGTAACTTCAAGTTTATGCATCTTTCTATGCTTTCAGGTTGAAACTTGACTGAAAACTCACTTTGAACAAAAGTTATAGCATTTTTGTGTCGCAGGTCACAAATAGCGTTTTCTCAGCGAGAGAAGGCCAAAATGAACACTTCATGCAGAACTCCTGTATTTTGATGAAAACTCACTGAAATCAAGCTGTAACTTCAAGTTTATGCATCTTTCTATGCTTTCAGGTTGAAACTTGACTGAAAACTCACTTTGAACAAAAGTTATAGCATTTTTGTGTCGCAGGTCACAAATAGCGTTTTCTCAGCGAGAGAAGGCCAAAATGAACACTTCATGCAGAACTCCTGTATTTTGATGAAAACTCACTGAAATCAAGCTGTAACTTCAAGTTTATGCATCTTTCTATGCTTTCAGGTTGAAATTTGACTGAAAACTCACTTTGAACAAAAGTTATGGCTGTTTTGTGTCGCAGGTCACAAATAGCGTTTTCTCAGCGAGAGAAGGCCAAAATGAGCACTTCATGCAGAACTCCTGTATTTTGATGAAAACTCACTGAAATCAAGCTGTAACTTCAAGTTTATGCATCTTTCTATGCTTTCAGGTTGAAACTTGACTGAATACTCAATTTGAAGAAAAGTTATGGCTTTTTTGTGTCACAGGTCACAAAAAGTGTTTTCTCAGCGAGAGAAGGCCAAAATGAACACTTCATGCAGAACTCCTGTATTTTGATGAAAACTCACTGAAATCAAGCTGTAACTTCAAGTTTATGCATCTTTCTATGCTTTCAGGTTGAAACTTGACTGAAAACTCACTTTGAACAAAAGTTATGGCATTTTTGTATCACAGGTCACAAATAGTGTTTTCTCAGCGAGAGAAGGCCAAAATGAACACTTCATGCAGAACTCCTGTATTTTGATGAAAACTCACTGAAATCAAGCTGTAACTTCAAGTTTATGCATCTTTCTATGCTTTCAGGTTGAAACTTGACTTAAAACTCACTTTGAACAAAAGTTATGGCTGTTTTGTGTCGCAGGTCACAAATAGCGTTTTCTCAGCGAGAGAAGGCCAAAATGAACACTTCATGCAGAACTCCTGTGTTTTGATGAAAACTCACTGAAATCAAGCTGTAACTTCAAGTTTATGCATCTTTCTATGCTTTCAGGATGAAACTTGACTTAAAACTCACTTTGAACAAAAGTTATGGCATTTTTGTATCACAGGTCACAAATAGTGTTTTCTCAGCGAGAGAAGGCCAAAATGAACACTTCATGCAGAACTCCTGTATTTTGATGAAAACTCACTGAAATCAAGCTGTAACTTCAAGTTTATGCATCTTTCTATGCTTTCAGGTTGAAACTTGACTGAAAACTCACTTTGAACAAAAGTTATGGCATTTTTGTATCACAGGTCACAAATAGTGTTTTCTCAGCGAGAGAAGGCCAAAATGAACACTTCATGCAGAACTCCTGTATTTTGATGAAAACTCACTGAAATCAAGCTGTAACTTCAAGTTTATGCATCTTTCTATGCTTTCAGGTTGAAACTTGACTGAAAACTCACTTTGAACAAAAGTAATGGCATTTTTGTATCACAGGTCACAAATAGTGTTTTCTCAGCGAGAGAAGGCCAAAATGAACACTTCATGCAGAACTCCTGTATTTTGATGAAAACTCACTGAAATCAAGCTGTAACTTCAAGTTTTTGCATCTTTGTATGCTTTCAGGTTGAAACTTGACTGAAAACTCACTTTGAACAAAAGTTATGGCATTTTTGTATCACAGGTCACAAATAGTGTTTTCTCAGCGAGAGAAGGCCAAAATGAACACTTCATGCAGAACTCCTGTATTTTGATGAAAACTCACTGAAATCAAGCTGTAACTTCAAGTTTATGCATCTTTCTATGCTTTCAGGTGGAAACTTGACTGAAAACTCACTTTGAACAAAAGTTATGGCATTTTTGTATCACAGGTCACAAATAGTGTTTTCTCAGCGAGAGAAGGCCAAAATGAACACTTCATGCAGAACTCCTGTATTTTGATGAAAACTCACTGAAATCAAGCTGTAACTTCAAGTTTTTGCATCTTTCAATGCTTTCAGGTTGAAACTTGACTGAAAACTCACTTTGAACAAAACTTATGGCATTTTTGTATCACAGGTCACAAATAGTGTATTCTCAGCGAGAGAAGGCCAAAATGAACACCTCATGCAGAACTCCTGTATTTTGATGAAAACTCACTGAAATCAAGCTGTAACTTCAAGTTTATGCATCTTTCTATGCTTTCAGGTTGAAATTTGACTGAAAACTCACTTTGAACAAAAGTTATGGCATTTTTGTATCACAGGTCACAAATAGTGTTTTCTCAGCGAGAGAAGGCCAAAATGAACACTTCATGCAGAACTCCTGTATTTTGATGAAAACTCACTGAAATCAAGCTGTAACTTCAAGTTTATGCATCTTTCTATGCTTTCAGGTTGAAACTTGACTGAAAACTCACTTTGAACAAAAGTTATGGCATTTTTGTATCACAGGTCACAAATAGTGTTTTCTCAGCGAGAGAAGGCCAAAATGAACACTTCATGCAGAACTCCTGTATTTTGATGAAAACTCACTGAAATCAAGCTGTAACTTCAAGTTTTTGCATCTTTCTATGCTTTCAGGTTGAAACTTGACTGAAAACTCACTTTGAACAAAAGTTATGGCATTTTTGTATCACAGGTCACAAATAGTGTTTTCTCAGCGAGAGAAGGCCAAAATGAACACTTCATGCAGAACTCCTGTATTTTGATGAAAACTCACTGAAATCAAGCTGTAACTTCAAGTTTATGCATCTTTCAATGCTTTCAGGTTTAAACTTGACTGAAAACTCACTTTGAACAAAAGTTATGGCTGTTTTGTGTCGCAGGTCACAAATAGCGTTTTCTCAGCGAGAGAAGGCCAAAATGAAAACTTCATGCAGAACTCCTGTGTTTTGATGAAAACTCACTGAAATCAAGCTGTAACTTCAAGTTTATGCATCTTTCTATGCTTTCAGGATGAAACTTGACTTAAAAGTCACTTTGAACAAAAGTTATGGCATTTTTGTATCACAGGTCACAAATAGTGTTTTCTCAGCGAGAGAAGGCCAAAATGAACACTTCATGCAGAACTCCTGTATTTTGATGAAAACTCACTGAAATCAAGCTGTAACTTCAAGTTTATGCATCTTTCTATGCTTTCAGGTTGAAACTTGACTGAAAACTCACTTTGAACAAAAGTTATGGCATTTTTGTATCACAGGTCACAAATAGTGTTTTCTCAGCGAGAGAAGGCCAAAATGAACACTTCATGCAGAACTCCTGTATTTTGATGAAAACTCACTGAAATCAAGCTGTAACTTCAAGTTTATGCATCTTTCTATGCTTTCAGGTTGAAACTTGACTGAAAACCCACTTTGAACAAAAGTAATGGCATTTTTGTATCACAGGTCACAAATAGTGTTTTCTCAGCGAGAGAAGGCCAAAATGAACACTTCATGCAGAACTCCTGTATTTTGATGAAAACTCACTGAAATCAAGCTGTAACTTCAAGTTTTTGCATCTTTGTATGCTTTCAGGTTGAAACTTGACTGAAAACTCACTTTGAACAAAAGTTATGGCATTTTTGTATCACAGGTCACAAATAGTGTTTTCTCAGCGAGAGAAGGCCAAAATGAACACTTCATGCAGAACTCCTGTATTTTGATGAAAACTCACTGAAATCAAGCTGTAACTTCAAGTTTATGCATCTTTCTATGCTTTCAGGTTGAAATTTGACTGAAAACTCACTTTGAACAAAAGTTATGGCTGTTTTGTGTCGCAGGTCACAAATAGCGTTTTCTCAGCGAGAGAAGGCCAAAATGAGCACTTCATGTAGAACTCCTGTATTTTGATGAAAACTCACTGAAATCAAGCTGTAACTTCAAGTTTATGCATCTTTCTATGCTTTCAGGATGAAACTTGACTGAAAACTCACTTTGAACAAAAGTTATGGCATTTTTGTATCACAGGTCACAAATAGTGTTTTCTCAGCGAGAGAAGGCCAAAATGAACACTTCATGCAGAACTCCTGTATTTTGATGAAAACTCACTGAAATCAAGCTGTAACTTCAAGTTTATGCATCTTTCTATGCTTTCAGGTGGAAACTTGACTGAAAACTCACTTTGAACAAAAGTTATGGCATTTTTGTATCACAGGTCACAAATAGTGTTTTCTCAGCGAGAGAAGGCCAAAATGAACACTTCATGCAGAACTCCTGTATTTTGATGAAAACTCACTGAAATCAAGCTGTAACTTCAAGTTTTTGCATCTTTCTATGCTTTCAGATTGAAACTTGACTGAAAACTCACTTTGAACAAAAGTTATGGCATTTTTGTATCACAGGTCACAAATAGTGTTTTCTCAGCGAGAGAAGGCCAAAATGAACACTTCATGCAGAACTCCTGTATTTTGATGAAAACTCACTGAAATCAAGCTGTAACTTCAAGTTTATGCATCTTTCTATGCTTTCGGGTTGAAACTTGACTGAAAACTCACTTTGAACAAAAGTTATGGCATTTTTGTATCACAGGTCACAAATAGTATTTTCTCAGCGAGAGAAGGCCAAAATGAACACTTCATGCAGAACTCCTGTATTTTGATGAAAACTCACTGAAATCAAGCTGTAACTTCAAGTTTATGCATCTTTCTATGCTTTCAGGTTGAAACTTGACTGAAAACTCACTTTGAACAAAAGTTATAGCATTTTTGTGTCGCAGGTCACAAATAGCGTTTTCTCAGCGAGAGAAGGCCAAAATGAACACTTCATGCAGAACTCCTGTATTTTGATGAAAGCTCACTGAAATCAAGCTGTAACTTCAAGTTTATGCATCTTTCTATGCTTTCAGGTTGAAATTTGACTGAAAACTCACTTTGAACAAAAGTTATGGCATTTTTGTATCACAGGTCACAAATAGTGTTTTCTCAGCGAGAGAAGGCCAAAATGAACACTTCATGCAGAACTCCTGTATTTTGATGAAAACTCACTGAAATCAAGCTGTAACTTCAAGTTTATGCATCTTTCTATGCTTTCAGGTTGAAACTTGACTGAAAACTCACTTTGAACAAAAGTTATAGCATTTTTGTGTCGCAGGTCACAAATAGCGTTTTCTCAGCGAGAGAAGGCCAAAATGAACACTTCATGCAGAACTCCTGTATTTTGATGAAAACTCACTGAAATCAAGCTGTAACTTCAAGTTTATGCATCTTTCTATGCTTTCAGGATGAAACTTGACTGAAAACTCACTTTAAACAAAAGTTAATGCATTTTTTTTATCACAGGTCACAAATAGTGTTTTCTCAGCGAGAGAAGGCCAAAATGAACACTTCATGCAGAACTCCTGTATTTTGATGAAAACTCACTGAAATCAAGCTGTAACTTCAAGTTTTTGCATCTTTCTATGCTTTCAGGTTGAAACTTGACTGAAAACTCACTTTGAACAAAAGTTATAGCATTTTTGTGTCGCAGGTCACAAATAGCGTTTTCTCAGCGAGAGAAGGCCAAAATGAACACTTCATGCAGAACTCCTGTATTTTGATGAAAACTCACTGAAATCCAGCTGTAACTTCAAGTTTATGCATCTTTCTATGCTTTCAGGTTGAAACTTGACTGAATACTCAATTTGAAGAAAAGTTATGGCTTTTTTGTGTCGCAGGTCACAAAAAGTGTTTTCTCAGCGAGAGAAGGCCAAAATGAACACTTCATGCAGAACTCCTGTATTTTGATGAAAACTCACTGAAATCAAGCTGTAACTTCAAGTTTTTGCATCTTTCTATGCTTTCAGGATGAAACTTGACTGAAAACTCACTTTGAACAAAAGTTATGGCATTTTTGTATCACAGGTCACAAATAGTGTTTTCTCAGCGATAGAAGGCCAAAATGAACACTTCATGCAGAACTCCTGTATTTTGATGAAAACTCACTGAAATCAAGCTGTAACTTCAAGTTTATGCATCTTTCTATGCTTTCAGGTTGAAACTTGACTGAAAACTCACTTTGAACAAAAGTTATGGCTGTTTTGTGTCGCATGTCACAAATAGCGTTTTCTCAGCGAGAGAAGGCCAAAATGAACACTTCATGCAGAACTCCTGTATTTTGATGAAAACTCACTGAAATCAAGCTGTAACTTCAAGTATATGCATCTTTCTATGCTTTCAGGTTGAAACTTGACTGAAAACTCAATTTGAAGAAAAGTTATGGCTTTTTTGTGTCGCAGGTCACAAATAGTGTTTTCTCAGCGAGAGAAGGCCAAAATGAACACTTCATGCAGAACTCCTGTATTTTGATGAAAACTCACTGAAATCAAGCTGTAACTTCAAGTTTATGCATCTTTCTATGCTTTCGGGTTGAAACTTGACTGAAAACTCACTTTGAACAAAAGTTATGGCATTTTTGTATCACAGGTCACAAATAGTATTTTCTCAGCGAGAGAAGGCCAAAATGAACACTTCATGCAGAACTCCTGTATTTTGATGAAAACTCACTGAAATCAAGCTGTAACTTCAAGTTTATGCATCTTTCTATGCTTTCAGGTTGAAACTTGACTGAAAACTCACTTTGAACAAAAGTTATAGCATTTTTGTGTCGCAGGTCACAAATAGCGTTTTCTCAGCGAGAGAAGGCCAAAATGAACACTTCATGCAGAACTCCTGTATTTTGATGAAAGCTCACTGAAATCAAGCTGTAACTTCAAGTTTATGCATCTTTCTATGCTTTCAGGTTGAAATTTGACTGAAAACTCACTTTGAACAAAAGTTATGGCATTTTTGTATCACAGGTCACAAATAGTGTTTTCTCAGCGAGAGAAGGCCAAAATGAACACTTCATGCAGAACTCCTGTATTTTGATGAAAACTCACTGAAATCAAGCTGTAACTTCAAGTTTATGCATCTTTCTATGCTTTCAGGTTGAAACTTGACTGAAAACTCACTTTGAACAAAAGTTATAGCATTTTTGTGTCGCAGGTCACAAATAGCGTTTTCTCAGCGAGAGAAGGCCAAAATGAACACTTCATGCAGAACTCCTGTATTTTGATGAAAACTCACTGAAATCAAGCTGTAACTTCAAGTTTATGCATCTTTCTATGCTTTCAGGATGAAACTTGACTGAAAACTCACTTTAAACAAAAGTTAATGCATTTTTTTATCACAGGTCACAAATAGTGTTTTCTCAGCGAGAGAAGGCCAAAATGAACACTTCATGCAGAACTCCTGTATTTTGATGAAAACTCACTGAAATCAAGCTGTAACTTCAAGTTTTTGCATCTTTCTATGCTTTCAGGTTGAAACTTGACTGAAAACTCACTTTGAACAAAAGTTATGGCATTTTTGTATCACAGGTCACAAATAGTGTTTTCTCAGCGAGAGAAGGCCAAAATGAACACTTCATGCAGAACTCCTGTATTTTGATGAAAACTCACTGAAATCCAGCTGTAACTTCAAGTTTATGCATCTTTCTATGCTTTCAGGTTGAAACTTGACTGAATACTCAATTTGAAGAAAAGTTATGGCTTTTTTGTGTCGCAGGTCACAAAAAGTGTTTTCTCAGCGAGAGAAGGCCAAAATGAACACTTCATGCAGAACTCCTGTATTTTGATGAAAACTCACTGAAATCAAGCTGTAACTTCAAGTTTTTGCATCTTTCTATGCTTTCAGGATGAAACTTGACTGAAAACTCACTTTGAACAAAAGTTATGGCATTTTTGTATCACAGGTCACAAATAGTGTTTTCTCAGCGATAGAAGGCCAAAATGAACACTTCATGCAGAACTCCTGTATTTTGATGAAAACTCACTGAAATCAAGCTGTAACTTCAAGTTTATGCATCTTTCTATGCTTTCAGGTTGAAACTTGACTGAAAACTCACTTTGAACAAAAGTTATGGCTGTTTTGTGTCGCATGTCACAAATAGCGTTTTCTCAGCGAGAGAAGGCCAAAATGAACACTTCATGCAGAACTCCTGTATTTTGATGAAAACTCACTGAAATCAAGCTGTAACTTCAAGTATATGCATCTTTCTATGCTTTCAGGTTGAAACTTGACTGAAAACTCAATTTGAAGAAAAGTTATGGCTTTTTTGTGTCGCAGGTCACAAATAGTGTTTTCTCAGCGAGAGAAGGCCAAAATGAACACTTCATGCAGAACTCCTGTATTTTGATGAAAACTCACTGAAATCAAGCTGTAACTTCAAGTTTTTGCATCTTTCTATGCTTTCAGGTTGAAACTTGACTGAAAACTCACTTTGAACAAAAGTTATGGCATTTTTGTATCACAGGTCACAAATAGTGTTTTCTCAGCGAGAGAAGGCCAAAATGAACACTTCATGCAGAACTCCTGTATTTTGATGAAAACTCACTGAAATCAAGCTGTAACTTCAAGTTTATGCATCTTTCTATGCTTTTAGGTTGAAACTTGACTGAATACTCAATTTGAAGTAAAGTTATGGCTTTTTTGTGTCGCAGGTCACAAAAAGTGTTTTCTCAGCGAGAGAAGGCCAAAATGAACACTTCATGCAGATCTCCTGTATTTTGATGAAAACTCACTGAAATCAAGCTGTAACTTCAAGTTTATGCATCTTTCTATGCTTTCAGGTTGAAACTTGACTGAAAACTCACTTTGAACAAAAGTTATGGCATTTTTGTATCACAGGTCACAAATAGTGTTTTCTCAGCGAGAGAAGGCCAAAATGAACACTTCATGCAGAACTCCTGTATTTTGATGAAAACTCACTGAAATCAAGCTGTAACTTCAAGTTTATGCATCTTTCTATGCTTTCAGGTTGAAACTTGACTGAAAACTCACTTTGAACAAAAGTTATGGCTGTTTTGTGTCGCAGGACACAAATAGCGTTTTCTCAGCGAGAGAAGGCCAAAATGAACACTTCATGCAGAACTCCTGTATTTTGATGAAAACTCACTGAAATCAAGCTGTAACTTCAAGTATATGCATCTTTCTATGCTTTCAGGTTGAAACTTGACTGAAAACTCAATTTGAAGAAAAGTTATGGCTTTTTTGTGTCGCAGGTCACAAATAGTGTTTTCTCAGCGAGAGAAGGCCAAAATGAACACTTCATGCAGAACTCCTGTATTTTGATGAAAACTCACTGAAATCAAGCTGTAACTTCAAGTTTATGCATCTTTCTATGCTTTCAGGATGAAACTTGACTGAAAACTCACTTTGAACAAAAGTTATGGCATTTTTGTATCACAGGTCACAAATAGTGTTTTCTCAGCGAGAGAAGGCCAAAATGAACACTTCATGCAGAACTCCTGTATTTTGATGAAAACTCACTGAAATCAAGCTGTAACTTCAAGTTTATGCATCTTTCTATGCTTTCAGGTGGAAACTTGACTGAAAACTCACTTTGAACAAAAGTTATGGCATTTTTGTATCACAGGTCACAAATAGTGTTTTCTCAGCGAGAGAAGGCCAAAATGAACACTTCATGCAGAACTCCTGTATTTTGATGAAAACTCACTGAAATCAAGCTGTAACTTCAAGTTTTTGCATCTTTCTATGCTTTCAGGATGAAACTTGACTGAAAACTCACTTTGAACAAAAGTTATGGCATTTTTGTATCACAGGTCACAAATAGTGTTTTCTCAGCGATAGAAGGCCAAAATGAACACTTCATGCAGAACTCCTGTATTTTGATGAAAACTCACTGAAATCAAGCTGTAACTTCAAGTTTATGCATCTTTCTATGCTTTCAGGATGAAACTTGACTGAAAACTCACTTTAAACAAAAGTTAATGCATTTTTTTATCACAGGTCACAAATAGTGTTTTCTCAGCGAGAGTAGGCCAAAATGAACACTTCATGCAGAACTCCTGTATTTTGATGAAAACTCACTGAAATCAAGCTGTAACTTCAAGTTTTTGCATCTTTCTATGCTTTCAGGTTGAAACTTGACTGAAAACTCACTTTGAACAAAAGTTATGGCATTTTTGTTTCACAGGTCACAAATAGTGTTTTCTCAGCGAGAGAAGGCCAAAATGAACACTTCATGCAGAACTCCTGTATTTTGATGAAAACTCACTGAAATCAAGCTGTAACTTCAAGTTTATGCATCTTTCTATGCTTTCAGGTTGAAACTTGACTGAATACTCAATTTGAAGAAAAGTTATGGCTTTTTTGTGTCGCAGGTCACAAAAAGTGTTTTCTCAGCGAGAGAAGGCCAAAATGAACACTTCATGCAGAACTCCTGTATTTTGATGAAAACTCACTGAAATCAAGCTGTAACTTCAAGTTTTTGCATCTTTCTATGCTTTCAGGTTGAAACTTGACTGAAAACTCACTTTGAACAAAAGTTATGGCATTTTTGTATCACAGGTCACAAATAGTGTTTTCTCAGCGAGAGAAGGCCAAAATGAACACTTCATGCAGAACTCCTGTATTTTGATGAAAACTCACTGAAATCAAGCTGTAACTTCAAGTTTATGCATCTTTCTATGCTTTCAGGTTGAAACTTGACTGAATACTCAATTTGAAGTAAAGTTATGGCTTTTTTGTGTCGCAGGTCACAAAAAGTGTTTTCTCAGCGAGAGAAGGCCAAAATGAACACTTCATGCAGATCTCCTGTATTTTGATGAAAACTCACTGAAATCAAGCTGTAACTTCAAGTTTATGCATCTTTCTATGCTTTCAGGTTGAAACTTGACTGAAAACTCACTTTGAACAAAAGTTATGGCATTTTTGTATCACAGGTCACAAATAGTGTTTTCTCAGCGAGAGAAGGCCAAAATGAACACTTCATGCAGAACTCCTGTATTTTGATGAAAACTCACTGAAATCAAGCTGTAACTTCAAATTTATGCATCTTTCTATGCTTTCAGGTTGAAACTTGACTGAAAACTCACTTTGAACAAAAGTTATGGCTGTTTTGTGTCGCAGGTCACAAATAGCGTTTTCTCAGCGAGAGAAGGCCAAAATGAACACTTCATGCAGAACTCCTGTATTTTGATGAAAACTCACTGAAATCAAGCTGTAACTTCAAGTATATGCATCTTTCTATGCTTTCAGGTTGAAACTTGACTGAAAACTCAATTTGAAGAAAAGTTATGGCTTTTTTGTGTCGCAGGTCACAAATAGTGTTTTCTCAGCGAGAGAAGGCCAAAATGAACACTTCATGCAGAACTCCTGTATTTTGATGAAAACTCACTGAAATCAAGCTGTAACTTCAAGTTTATGCATCTTTCTATGCTTTCAGGATGAAACTTGACTGAAAACTCACTTTGAACAAAAGTTATGGCATTTTTGTATCACAGGTCACAAATAGTGTTTTCTCAGCGAGAGAAGGCCAAAATGAACACTTCATGCAGAACTCCTGTATTTTGATGAAAACTCACTGAAATCAAGCTGTAACTTCAAGTTTATGCATCTTTCTATGCTTTCAGGTGGAAACTTGACTGAAAACTCACTTTGAACAAAAGTTATGGCATTTTTGTATCACAGGTCACAAATAGTGTTTTCTCAGCGAGAGAAGGCCAAAATGAACACTTCATGCAGAACTCCTGTATTTTGATGAAAACTCACTGAAATCAAGCTGTAACTTCAAGTTTTTGCATCTTTCTATGCTTTCAGGATGAAACTTGACTGAAAACTCACTTTGAACAAAAGTTATGGCATTTTTGTATCACAGGTCACAAATAGTGTTTTCTCAGCGATAGAAGGCCAAAATGAACACTTCATGCAGAACTCCTGTATTTTGATGAAAACTCACTGAAATCAAGCTGTAACTTCAAGTTTATGCATCTTTCTATGCTTTCAGGATGAAACTTGACTGAAAACTCACTTTAAACAAAAGTTAATGCATTTTTTTATCACAGGTCACAAATAGTGTTTTCTCAGCGAGAGAAGGCCAAAATGAACACTTCATGCAGAACTCCTGTATTTTGATGAAAACTCACTGAAATCAAGCTGTAACTTCAAGTTTTTGCATCTTTCTATGCTTTCAGGTTGAAACTTGACTGAAAACTCACTTTGAACAAAAGTTATGGCATTTTTGTTTCACAGGTCACAAATAGTGTTTTCTCAGCGAGAGAAGGCCAAAATGAACACTTCATGCAGAACTCCTGTATTTTGATGAAAACTCACTGAAATCAAGCTGTAACTTCAAGTTTATGCATCTTTCTATGCTTTCAGGTTGAAACTTGACTGAATACTCAATTTGAAGAAAAGTTATGGCTTTTTTGTGTCGCAGGTCACAAAAAGTGTTTTCTCAGCGAGAGAAGGCCAAAATGAACACTTCATGCAGAACTCCTGTATTTTGATGAAAACTCACTGAAATCAAGCTGTAACTTCAAGTTTATGCATCTTTCTATGCTTTCAGGTTGAAACTTGACTGAAAACTCACTTTGAACAAAAGTTATGGCATTTTTGTATCACAGGTCACAAATAGTGTTTTCTCAGCGAGAGAAGGCCAAAATGAACACTTCATGCAGAACTCCTGTATTTTGATGAAAACTCACTGAAATCAAGCTGTAACTTCAAGTTTATGCATCTTTCTATGCTTTCAGGTTGAAACTTGACTGAAAACTCACTTTGAACAAAAGTTATGGCTGTTTTGTGTCGCAGGTCACAAATAGCGTTTTCTCAGCGAGAGACGGCCAAAATGAACACTTCATGCAGAACTCCTGTATTTTGATGAAAACTCACTGAAATCAAGCTGTAACTTCAAGTATATGCATCTTTCTATGCTTTCAGGTTGAAACTTGACTGAAAACTCAATTTGAAGAAAAGTTATGGCTTTTTTGTGTCGCAGGTCACAAATAGTGTTTTCTCAGCGAGAGAAGGCCAAAATGAACACTTCATGCAGAACTCCTGTATTTTGATGAAAACTCACTGAAATCAAGCTGTAACTTCAAGTTTTTGCATCTTTCTATGCTTTCAGGTTGAAACTTGACTGAAAACTCACTTTGAAGAAAAGTTATGGCTTTTTTGTGTCGCAGGTCACAAAAAGTGTTTTCTCATCGAGAGAAGGCCAAAATGAACACTTCATGCAGATCTCCTGTATTTTGATGAAAACTCACTGAAATCAAGCTGTAACTTCAAGTTTATGCATCTTTCTATGCTTTCAGGTTGAAACTTGACTGAAAACTCACTTTGAACAAAAGTTATGGCATTTTTGTATCACAGGTCACAAATAGTGTTTTCTCAGCGAGAGAAGGCCAAAATGAACACTTCATGCAGAACTCCTGTATTTTGATGAAAACTCACTGAAATCAAGCTGTAACTTCAAGTTTATGCATCTTTCTATGCTTTCAGGTTGAAACTTGACTGAAAACTCACTTTGAACAAAAGTTATGGCTGTTTTGTGTCGCAGGTCACAAATAGCGTTTTCTCAGCGAGAGAAGGCCAAAATGAACACTTCATGCAGAACTCCTGTATTTTGATGAAAACTCACTGAAATCAAGCTGTAACTTCAAGTATATGCATCTTTCTATGCTTTCAGGTTGAAACTTGACTGAAAACTCAATTTGAAGAAAAGTTATGGCTTTTTTGTGTCGCAGGTCACAAATAGTGTTTTCTCAGCGAGAGAAGGCCAAAATGAACACTTCATGCAGAACTCCTGTATTTTGATGAAAACTCACTGAAATCAAGCTGTAACTTCAAGTTTATGCATCTTTCTATGCTTTCAGGATGAAACTTGACTTAAAACTCACTTTGAACAAAAGTTATGGCATTTTTGTATCACAGGTCACAAAAAGTGTTTTCTCAGCGAGAGAAGGCCAAAATGAACACTTCATGCAGAACTCCTGTATTTTGATGAAAACTCACTGAAATCAAGCTGTAACTTCAAGTTTATGCATCTTTCTATGCTTTCAGGTGGAAACTTGACTGAAAACTCACTTTGAACAAAAGTTATGGCATTTTTGTATCACAGGTCACAAATAGTGTTTTCTCAGCGAGAGAAGGCCAAAATGAACACTTCATGCAGAACTCCTGTATTTTGATGAAAACTCACTGAAATCAAGCTGTAACTTCAAGTTTTTGCATCTTTCTATGCTTTCAGGTTGAAACTTGACTGAAAACTCACTTTGAACAAAAGTTATGGCATTTTTGTATCACAGGTCACAAATAGTGTTTTCTCAGCGAGAGAAGGCCAAAATGAACACTTCATGCAGAACTCCTGTATTTTGATGAAAACTCACTGAAATCAAGCTGTAACTTCAAGTTTATGCATCTTTCTATGCTTTCAGGTTGAAACTTGACAGAAAACTCACTTTGAACAAAAGTTATGGCATTTTTGTATCACAGGTCACAAATAGTGTTTTCTCAGCGAGAGAAGGCCAAAATGAACACTTCATGCAGAACTCCTGTATTTTGATGAAAACTCACTGAAATCAAGCTGTAACTTCAAGTTTATGCATCTTTCTATGCTTTCAGGATGAAACTTGACTGAAAACTCACTTTGAACAAAAGTTATGGCATTTTTGTATCACAGGTCACAAATAGTGTTTTCTCAGCGAGAGAAGGCCAAAATGAACACTTCATGCAGAACTCCTGTATTTTGATGAAAACTCACTGAAATCAAGCTGTAACTTCAAGTTTATGCATCTTTCTATGCTTTCAGGTTGAAATTTGACTGAAAACTCACTTTGAACAAAAGTTATGGCTGTTTTGTGTCGCAGGTCACAAATAGCGTTTTCTCAGCGAGAGAAGGCCAAAATGAGCACTTCATGCAGAACTCCTGTATTTTGATGAAAACTCACTGAAATCAAGCTGTAACTTCAAGTTTATGCATCTTTCTATGCTTTCAGGATGAAACTTGACTGAAAACTCACTTTGAACAAAAGTTATGGCATTTTTGTATCACAGGTCACAAATAGTGTTTTCTCAGCGAGAGAAGGCCAAAATGAAAAATTCATGCAGAACTCCTGTATTTTGATGAAAACTCACTGAAATCAAGCTGTAACTTCAAGTTTTTGCATCTTTCTATGCTTTCAGGTTGAAACTTGACTGAAAACTCAGTTTGATGAAAAGTTATGGCTTTTTTGTGTCGCAGGTCACAAAAAGTGTTTTCTCAGCGAGAGAAGGCCAAAATGAACACTTCATGCAGAACTCCTGTATTTTGATGAAAACTCACTGAAATTAAGCTGTAACTTCAAGTTTATGCATCTTTCTATGCTTTCAGGTTGAAACTTGACTGAAAACTCACTTTGAACAAAAGTTATGGCATTTTTGTATCACAGGTCACAAATAGTGTTTTCTCAGCGAGAGAAGGCCAAAATGAACACTTCATGCAGAACTCCTGTATTTTGATGAAAACTCACTGAAATCAAGCTGTAACTTCAAGTTTATGCATCTTTCTATGCTTTCAGGTTGAAACTTGACTGAAAACTCAATTTGAAGAAAAGTTATGGCTTTTTTGTGTCGCAGGTCACAAAAAGTGTTTTCTCAGCGAGAGAAGGCCAAAATGAACACTTCATGCAGAACTCCTGTATTTTGATGAAAACTCACTGAAATCAAGCTGTAACTTCAAGTTTATGCATCTTTCTATGCTTTCAGGATGAAACTTGACTGAAAACTCACTTTGAACAAAAGTTATGGCATTTTTGTATCACAGGTCACAAATAGTGTTTTCTCAGCGAGAGAAGGCCAAAATGAACACTTCATGCAGAACTCCTGTATTTTGATGAAAACTCACTGAAATCAAGCTGTAACTTCAAGTTTATGCATCTTTCTATGCTTTCAGGTTGAAATTTGACTGAAAACTCACTTTGAACAAAAGTTATGGCTGTTTTGTGTCGCAGGTCACAAATAGCGTTTTCTCAGCGAGAGAAGGCCAAAATGAGCACTTCATGCAGAACTCCTGTATTTTGATGAAAACTCACTGAAATCAAGCTGTAACTTCAAGTTTATGCATCTTTCTATGCTTTCAGGATGAAACTTGACTGAAAACTCACTTTGAACAAAAGTTATGGCATTTTTGTATCACAGGTCACAAATAGTGTTTTCTCAGCGAGAGAAGGCCAAAATGAACACTTCATGCAGAACTCCTGTATTTTGATGAAAACTCACTGAAATCAAGCTGTAACTTCAAGTTTTTGCATCTTTCTATGCTTTCAGTTTGAAACTTGACTGAAAACTCACTTTGAACAAAAGTTATGGCATTTTTGTATCACAGGTCACAAATAGTGTTTTTCTCAGCGAGAGAAGGCCAAAATGAACACTTCATGCAGAACTCCTGTATTTTGATGAAAACTCACTGAAATCAAGCTGTAACTTCAAGTTTATGCATCTTTCTATGCTTTCAGGTTGAAACTTGACTGAAAACTCACTTTGAACAAAAGTTATGGCTGTTTTGTGTCGCAGGTCACAAATAGCGTTTTCTCAGCGAGAGAAGGCCAAAATGAGCACTTCATGCAGAACTCCTGTATTTTGATGAAAACTCACTGAAATCAAGCTGTAACTTCAAGTTTATGCATCTTTCTATGCTTTCAGGATGAAACTTGACTGAAAACTCACTTTGAACAAAAGTTATGGCATTTTTGTATCACAGGTCACAAATAGTGTTTTCTCAGCGAGAGAAGGCCAAAATGAACACTTCATGCAGAACTCCTGTATTTTGATGAAAACTCACTGAAATCAAGCTGTAACTTCAAGTTTTTGCATCTTTCTATGCTTTCAGTTTGAAACTTGACTGAAAACTCACTTTGAACAAAAGTTATGGCATTTTTGTATCACAGGTCACAAATAGTGTTTTCTCAGCAAGAGAAGGCCAAAATGAACACTTCATGCAGAACTCCTGTATTTTGATGAAAACTCACTGAAATCAAGCTGTAACTTCAAGTTTATGCATCTTTCTATGCTTTCAGGTTGAAACTTGACTGAAAACTCACTTTGAACAAAAGTTATGGCTGTTTTGTGTCGCAGGTCACAAATAGTGTTTTCTCAGCGAGAGAAGGCCAAAATGAACACTTCATGCAGAACTCCTGTATTTTGATGAAAACTCACTGAAATCAAGCTGTAACTTCAAGTTTATGCATCTTTCTATGCTTTCAGGTTGAAACTTGACTGAAAACTCACTTTGAACAAAAGTTATGGCTGTTTTGTGTCGCAGGTCACAAATAGTGTTTTCTCAGCGAGAGAAGGCCAAAATGAACACTTCATGCAGAACTCCTGTATTTTGATGAAAACTCACTGAAATCAAGCTGTAACTTCAAGTTTATGCATCTTTCTATGCTTTCAGGTTGAAACTTGACTGAAAACTCACTTGGAACAAAAGTTATGGCATTTTTGTATCACAGGTCACAAATAGTGTTTTCTCAGCGAGAGAAGGCCAAAATGAACACTTCATGCAGAACTCCTGTATTTTGATGAAAACTCACTGAAATCAAGCTGTAACTTCAAGTTTATGCATCTTTCTATGCTTTCAGGTTGAAACTTGACTGAGAACTCACTTTGAACAAAAGTTATGGCTGTTTTGTGTCGCAGGTCACAAATAGCGTTTTCTCAGCGAGAGAAGGCCAAAATGAACACTTCATGCAGAACTCCTGTATTTTGATGAAAACTCACTGAAATCAAGCTGTAACTTCAAGTTTATGCATCTTTCTATGCTTTCAGGTTGAAACTTGACTGAAAACTCAATTTGAAGAAAAGTTATGGCTTTTTTGTGTCGCAGGTCACAAATAGTGTTTTCTCAGCGAGAGAAGGCCAAAATGAACACTTCATGCAGAACTCCTGTATTTTGATGAAAACTCACTGAAATCAAGCTTTAACTTCAAGTTTATGCATCTTTCTATGCTTTCAGGATGAAACTTGACTGAAAACTCACTTTGAACAAAAGTTATGGCATTTTTGTATCACAGGTCACAAATAGTGTTTTCTCAGCGAGAGAAGGCCAAAATGAACACTTCATGCAGAACTCCTGTATTTTGATGAAAACTCACTGAAATCAAGCTGTAACTTCAAGTTTATGCATCTTTCTATGCTTTCAGGTGGAAACTTGACTGAAAACTCACTTTGAACAAAAGTTATGGCATTTTTGTATCACAGGTCACAAATAGTGTTTTCTCAGCGAGAGAAGGCCAAAATGAACACTTCATGCAGAACTCCTGTATTTTGATGAAAACTCACTGAAATCAAGCTGTAACTTCAAGTTTATGCATCTTTCTATGCTTTCAGGTTGAAACTTGACTGAAAACTCACTTGGAACAAAAGTTATGGCATTTTTGTATCACAGGTCACAAATAGTGTTTTCTCAGCGAGAGAAGGCCAAATGAACACTTCATGCAGAACTCCTGTATTTTGATGAAAACTCACTGAAATCAAGCTGTAACTTCAAGTTTATGCATCTTTCTATGCTTTCAGGATGAAACTTGACTGAAAACTCACTTTGAACAAAAGTTATGGCATTTTTGTATCACAGGTCACAAATAGTGTTTTCTCAGCGAGAGAAGGCCAAAATGAACACTTCATGCAGAACTCCTGTATTTTGATGAAAACTCACTGAAATCAAGCTGTAACTAAAAGTTTATGCATCTTTCTATGCTTTCAGGTTGAAACTTGACTGAAAACTCACTTTGAACAAAAGTTATGGCTGTTTTGTGTCGCAGGTCACAAATAGCGTTTTCTCAGCGAGAGAAGGCCAAAATGAGCACTTCATGCAGAACTCCTGTATTTTGATGAAAACTCACTGAAATCAAGCTGTAACTTCAAGTTTATGCATCTTTCTATGCTTTCAGGATGAAACTTGACTGAAAACTCACTTTGAACAAAAGTTATGGCATTTTTGTATCACAGGTCACAAATAGTGTTTTCTCAGCGAGAGAAGGCCAAAATGAACACTTCATGCAGAACTCCTGTATTTTGATGAAAACTCACTGAAATCAAGCTGTAACTTCAAGTTTTTGCATCTTTCTATGCTTTCAGTTTGAAACTTGACTGAAAACTCACTTTGAACAAAAGTTATGGCATTTTTGTATCACAGGTCACAAAATAGTGTTTTCTCAGCGAGAGAAGGCCAAAATGAACACTTCATGCAGAACTCCTGTATTTTGATGAAAACTCACTGAAATCAAGCTGTAACTTCAAGTTTATGCATCTTTCTATGCTTTCAGGTTGAAACTTGACTGAAAACTCAATTTGAAGAAAAGTTATGGCTTTTTTGTGTCGCAGGTCACAAATAGTGTTTTCTCAGCGAGAGAAGGCCAAAATGAACACTTCATGCAGAACTCCTGTATTTTGATGAAAACTCACTGAAATCAAGCTTTAACTTCAAGTTTATGCATCTTTCTATGCTTTCAGGATGAAACTTGACTGAAAACTCACTTTGAACAAAAGTTATGGCATTTTTGTATCACAGGTCACAAATAGTGTTTTCTCAGCGAGAGAAGGCCAAAATGAACACTTCATGCAGAACTCCTGTATTTTGATGAAAACTCACTGAAATCAAGCTGTAACTTCAAGTTTATGCATCTTTCTATGCTTTCAGGTGGAAACTTGACTGAAAACTCACTTTGAACAAAAGTTATGGCATTTTTGTATCACAGGTCACAAATAGTGTTTTCTCAGCGAGAGAAGGCCAAAATGAACACTTCATGCAGAACTCCTGTATTTTGATGAAACTCACTGAAATCAAGCTGTAACTTCAAGTTTATGCATCTTTCTATGCTTTCAGGTTGAAACTTGACTGAAAACTCACTTTGAACAAAAGTTATGGCATTTTTGTATCACAGGTCACAAATAGTGTTTTCTCAGCGAGAGAAGGCCAAAATGAACACTTCATGCAGAACTCCTGTATTTTGATGAAAACTCACTGAAATCAAGCTGTAACTTCAAGTTTATGTATCTTTCTATGCTTTCAGGATGAAACTTGACTGAAAACTCACTTTGAACAAAAGTTATGGCATTTTTGTATCACAGGTCACAAATAGTGTTTTCTCAGCGAGAGAAGGCCAAAATGAACACTTCATGCAGAACTCCTGTATTTTGATGAAAACTCACTGAAATCAAGCTGTAACTTCAAGTTTATGCATCTTTCTATGCTTTCAGGTTGAAATTTGACTGAAAACTCACTTTGAACAAAAGTTATGGCTGTTTTGTGTCGCAGGTCACAAATAGCGTTTTCTCAGCGAGAGAAGGCCAAAATGAGCACTTCATGCAGAACTCCTGTATTTTGATGAAAACTCACTGAAATCAAGCTGTAACTTCAAGTTTATGCATCTTTCTATGCTTTCAGGATGAAACTTGACTGAAAACTCACTTTGAACAAAAGTTATGGCATTTTTGTATCACAGGTCACAAATAGTGTTTTCTCAGCGAGAGAAGGCCAAAATGAACACTTCATGCAGAACTCCTGTATTTTGATGAAAACTCACTGAAATCAAGCTGTAACTTCAAGTTTTTGCATCTTTCTATGCTTTCAGTTTGAAACTTGACTGAAAACTCACTTTGAACAAAAGTTATGGCATTTTTGTATCACAGGTCACAAATAGTGTTTTCTCAGCGAGAGAAGGCCAAAATGAACACTTCATGCAGAACTCCTGTATTTTGATGAAAACTCACTGAAATCAAGCTGTAACTTCAAGTTTATGCATCTTTCTATGCTTTCAGGTTGAAACTTGACTGAAAACTCACTTTGAACAAAAGTTATGGCTGTTTTGTGTCGCAGGTCACAAATAGCGTTTTCTCAGCGAGAGAAGGCCAAAATGAGCACTTCATGCAGAACTCCTGTATTTTGATGAAAACTCACTGAAATCAAGCTGTAACTTCAAGTTTATGCATCTTTCTATGCTTTCAGGATGAAACTTGACTGAAAACTCACTTTGAACAAAAGTTATGGCATTTTTGTATCACAGGTCACAAATAGTGTTTTCTCAGCGAGAGAAGGCCAAAATGAACACTTCATGCAGAACTCCTGTATTTTGATGAAAACTCACTGAAATCAAGCTGTAACTTCAAGTTTTTGCATCTTTCTATGCTTTCAGTTTGAAACTTGACTGAAAACTCACTTTGAACAAAAGTTATGGCATTTTTGTATCACAGGTCACAAATAGTGTTTTCTCAGCAAGAGAAGGCCAAAATGAACACTTCATGCAGAACTCCTGTATTTTGATGAAAACTCACTGAAATCAAGCTGTAACTTCAAGTTTATGCATCTTTCTATGCTTTCAGGTTGAAACTTGACTGAAAACTCAATTTGAAGAAAAGTTATGGCTTTTTTGTGTCGCAGGTCACAAATAGTGTTTTCTCAGCGAGAGAAGGCCAAAATGAACACTTCATGCAGAACTCCTGTATTTTGATGAAAACTCACTGAAATCAAGCTGTAACTTCAAGTTTATGCATCTTTCTATGCTTTCAGGTTGAAACTTGACTGAAAACTCACTTTGAACAAAAGTTATGGCTGTTTTGTGTCGCAGGTCACAAATAGTGTTTTCTCAGCGAGAGAAGGCCAAAATGAACACTTCATGCAGAACTCCTGTATTTTGATGAAAACTCACTGAAATCAAGCTGTAACTTCAAGTTTATGCATCTTTCTATGCTTTCAGGTTGAAACTTGACTGAAAACTCACTTGGAACAAAAGTTATGGCATTTTTGTATCACAGGTCACAAATAGTGTTTTCTCAGCGAGAGAAGGCCAAAATGAACACTTCATGCAGAACTCCTGTATTTTGATGAAAACTCACTGAAATCAAGCTGTAACTTCAAGTTTATGCATCTTTCTATGCTTTCAGGTTGAAACTTGACTGAAAACTCACTTGGAACAAAAGTTATGGCATTTTTGTATCACAGGTCACAAATAGTGTTTTCTCAGCGAGAGAAGGCCAAAATGAACACTTCATGCAGAACTCCTGTATTTTGATGAAAACTCACTGAAATCAAGCTGTAACTTCAAGTTTATGCATCTTTCTATGCTTTCAGGTTGAAACTTGACTGAAAACTCAATTTGAAGAAAAGTTATGGCTTTTTATGTCCCAGGTCACAAATAGTGTTTTCTCAGCGAGAGAAGGCCAAAATGAACACTTCATGCAGAACTCCTGTATTTTGATGAAAACTCACTGAAATCAAGCTTTAACTTCAAGTTTATGCATCTTTCTATGCTTTCAGGTTGAAACTTGACTGAAAACTCACTTTGAAAAAAAGTTATGGCTGTTTTGTGTCGCAGGTCACAAATAGCGTTTTCTCAGCGAGAGAAGGCCAAAATGAGCACTTCATGCAGAACTCCTGTATTTTGATGAAAACTCACTGAAATCAAGCTGTAACTTCAAGTTCATGCATCTTTCTATGCTTTCAGGTTGAAACTTGACTGAAAACTCACTTGGAACAAAAGTTATGGCATTTTTGTATCACAGGTCACAAATAGTGTTTTCTCAGCGAGAGAAGGCCAAAATGAACACTTCATGCAGAACTCCTGTATTTTGATGAAAACTCACTGAAATCAAGCTGTAACTTCAAGTTTATGCATCTTTCTATGCTTTCAGGATGAAACTTGACTTAAAACTCACTTTGAACAAAAGTTATGGCATTTTTGTATCACAGGTCACAAATAGTGTTTTCTCAGCGAGAGAAGGCCAAAATGAACACTTTGTGCAGAACTCCTGTATTTTGATGAAAACTCACTGAAATCAAGCTGTAACTTCAAGTTTATGCATCTTTCTATGCTTTCAGGTTGAAACTTGACTGAAAACTCACTTGGAACAAAAGTTATGGCATTTTTGTATCACAGGTCACAAATAGTGTTTTCTCAGCGAGAGAAGGCCAAAATGAACACTTCATGCAGAACTCCTGTATTTTGATGAAAACTCACTGAAATCAAGCTGTAACTTCAAGTTTTTGCATCTTTCTATGCTTTCAGGTTGAAACTTGACTGAAAACTCACTTTGAACAAAAGTTATGGCATTTTTGTATCACAGGTCACAAATAGTGTTTTCTCAGCGAGAGAAAGCCAAAATGAACACTTCATGCAGAACTCCTGTATTTTGATGAAAACTCACTGAAATCAAGCTGTAACTTCAAGTTTATGCATCTTTCTATGCTTTCAGGTTGAAACTTGACTGAAAACTCACTTTGAACAAAAGTTATGGCATTTTTGTATCACAGGTCACAAATAGTGTTTTCTCAGCGAGAGAAGGCCAAAATGAACACTTCATGCAGAACTCCTGTATTTTGATGAAAACTCACTGAAATCAAGCTGTAACTTCAAGTTTATGCATCTTTCTATGCTTTCAGGTTGAAACTTGACTGAAAACTCACTTTGAACAAAAGTTATGGCTTTTTTGTGTCGCAGGTCACAAATAGCGTTTTCTCAGCGAGAGAAGGCCAAGATGAACACTTCATGCAGAACTCCTGTATTTTGATGAAAACTCACTGAAATCAAGCTGTAACTTCAAGTATATGCATCTTTCTATGCTTTCAGGTTGAAACTTGACTGAAAACTCAATTTGAAGAAAAGTTATGGCTTTTTTGTGTCGCAGGTCACAAATAGTGTTTTCTCAGCGAGAGAAGGCCAAAATGAACACTTCATGCAGAACTCCTGTATTTTGATGAAAACTCACTGAAATCAAGCTGTAACTTCAAGTTTATGCATCTTTCTATGCTTTCAGGATGAAACTTGACTGAAAACTCACTTTGAACAAAAGTTATGGCATTTTTGTATCACAGGTCACAAATAGTGTTTTCTCAGCGAGAGAAGGCCAAAATGAACACTTCATGCAGAACTCCTGTATTTTGATGAAAACTCACTGAAATCAAGCTGTAACTTCAAGTTTTTGCATCTTTCTATGCTTTCAGTTTGAAACTTGACTGAAAACTCACTTTGAACAAAAGTTATGGCATTTTTGTATCACAGGTCACAAATAGTGTTTTCTCAGCGAGAGAAGGCCAAAATGAACACTTCATGCAGAACTCCTGTATTTTGATGAAAACTCACTGAAATCAAGCTGTAACTTCAAGTTTATGCATCTTTCTATGCTTTCAGGTTGAAACTTGACTGAAAACTCACTTTGAACAAAAGTTATGGCTGTTTTGTGTCGCAGGTCACAAATAGCGTTTTCTCAGCGAGAGAAGGCCAAAATGAGCACTTCATGCAGAACTCCTGTATTTTGATGAAAACTCACTGAAATCAAGCTGTAACTTCAAGTTTATGCATCTTTCTATGCTTTCAGGATGAAACTTGACTGAAAACTCACTTTGAACAAAAGTTATGGCATTTTTGTATCACAGGTCACAAATAGTGTTTTCTCAGCGAGAGAAGGCCAAAATGAACACTTCATGCAGAACTCCTGTATTTTGATGAAAACTCACTGAAATCAAGCTGTAACTTCAAGTTTTTGCATCTTTCTATGCTTTCAGTTTGAAACTTGACTGAAAACTCACTTTGAACAAAAGTTATGGCATTTTTGTATCACAGGTCACAAATAGTGTTTTCTCAGCAAGAGAAGGCCAAAATGAACACTTCATGCAGAACTCCTGTATTTTGATGAAAACTCACTGAAATCAAGCTGTAACTTCAAGTTTATGCATCTTTCTATGCTTTCAGGTTGAAACTTGACTGAAAACTCAATTTGAAGAAAAGTTATGGCTTTTTTGTGTCGCAGGTCACAAATAGTGTTTTCTCAGCGAGAGAAGGCCAAAATGAACACTTCATGCAGAACTCCTGTATTTTGATGAAAACTCACTGAAATCAAGCTGTAACTTCAAGTTTATGCATCTTTCTATGCTTTCAGGTTGAAACTTGACTGAAAACTCACTTTGAACAAAAGTTATGGCTGTTTTGTGTCGCAGGTCACAAATAGTGTTTTCTCAGCGAGAGAAGGCCAAAATGAACACTTCATGCAGAACTCCTGTATTTTGATGAAAACTCACTGAAATCAAGCTGTAACTTCAAGTTTATGCATCTTTCTATGCTTTCAGGTTGAAACTTGACTGAAAACTCACTTGGAACAAAAGTTATGGCATTTTTGTATCACAGGTCACAAATAGTGTTTTCTCAGCGAGAGAAGGCCAAAATGAACACTTCATGCAGAACTCCTGTATTTTGATGAAAACTCACTGAAATCAAGCTGTAACTTCAAGTTTATGCATCTTTCTATGCTTTCAGGTTGAAACTTGACTGAAAACTCACTTGGAACAAAAGTTATGGCATTTTTGTATCACAGGTCACAAATAGTGTTTTCTCAGCGAGAGAAGGCCAAAATGAACACTTCATGCAGAACTCCTGTATTTTGATGAAAACTCACTGAAATCAAGCTGTAACTTCAAGTTTATGCATCTTTCTATGCTTTCAGGTTGAAACTTGACTGAAAACTCAATTTGAAGAAAAGTTATGGCTTTTTATGTCCCAGGTCACAAATAGTGTTTTCTCAGCGAGAGAAGGCCAAAATGAACACTTCATGCAGAACTCCTGTATTTTGATGAAAACTCACTGAAATCAAGCTTTAACTTCAAGTTTATGCATCTTTCTATGCTTTCAGGTTGAAACTTGACTGAAAACTCACTTTGAAAAAAAGTTATGGCTGTTTTGTGTCGCAGGTCACAAATAGCGTTTTCTCAGCGAGAGAAGGCCAAAATGAGCACTTCATGCAGAACTCCTGTATTTTGATGAAAACTCACTGAAATCAAGCTGTAACTTCAAGTTCATGCATCTTTCTATGCTTTCAGGTTGAAACTTGACTGAAAACTCACTTGGAACAAAAGTTATGGCATTTTTGTATCACAGGTCACAAATAGTGTTTTCTCAGCGAGAGAAGGCCAAAATGAACACTTCATGCAGAACTCCTGTATTTTGATGAAAACTCACTGAAATCAAGCTGTAACTTCAAGTTTATGCATCTTTCTATGCTTTCAGGATGAAACTTGACTTAAAACTCACTTTGAACAAAAGTTATGGCATTTTTGTATCACAGGTCACAAATAGTGTTTTCTCAGCGAGAGAAGGCCAAAATGAACACTTTGTGCAGAACTCCTGTATTTTGATGAAAACTCACTGAAATCAAGCTGTAACTTCAAGTTTATGCATCTTTCTATGCTTTCAGGTTGAAACTTGACTGAAAACTCACTTGGAACAAAAGTTATGGCATTTTTGTATCACAGGTCACAAATAGTGTTTTCTCAGCGAGAGAAGGCCAAAATGAACACTTCATGCAGAACTCCTGTATTTTGATGAAAACTCACTGAAATCAAGCTGTAACTTCAAGTTTTTGCATCTTTCTATGCTTTCAGGTTGAAACTTGACTGAAAACTCACTTTGAACAAAAGTTATGGCATTTTTGTATCACAGGTCACAAATAGTGTTTTCTCAGCGAGAGAAAGCCAAAATGAACACTTCATGCAGAACTCCTGTATTTTGATGAAAACTCACTGAAATCAAGCTGTAACTTCAAGTTTATGCATCTTTCTATGCTTTCAGGTTGAAACTTGACTGAAAACTCACTTTGAACAAAAGTTATGGCATTTTTGTATCACAGGTCACAAATAGTGTTTTCTCAGCGAGAGAAGGCCAAAATGAACACTTCATGCAGAACTCCTGTATTTTGATGAAAACTCACTGAAATCAAGCTGTAACTTCAAGTTTATGCATCTTTCTATGCTTTCAGGTTGAAACTTGACTGAAAACTCACTTTGAACAAAAGTTATGGCTTTTTTGTGTCGCAGGTCACAAATAGCGTTTTCTCAGCGAGAGAAGGCCAAGATGAACACTTCATGCAGAACTCCTGTATTTTGATGAAAACTCACTGAAATCAAGCTGTAACTTCAAGTATATGCATCTTTCTATGCTTTCAGGTTGAAACTTGACTGAAAACTCAATTTGAAGAAAAGTTATGGCTTTTTTGTGTCGCAGGTCACAAATAGTGTTTTCTCAGCGAGAGAAGGCCAAAATGAACACTTCATGCAGAACTCCTGTATTTTGATGAAAACTCACTGAAATCAAGCTGTAACTTCAAGTTTATGCATCTTTCTATGCTTTCAGGATGAAACTTGACTGAAAACTCACTTTGAACAAAAGTTATGGCATTTTTGTATCACAGGTCACAAATAGTGTTTTCTCAGCGAGAGAAGGCCAAAATGAACACTTCATGCAGAACTCCTGTATTTTGATGAAAACTCACTGAAATCAAGCTGTAACTTCAAGTTTATGCATCTTTCTATGCTTTCAGGTGGAAACTTGACTGAAAACTCACTTTGAACATAAGTTATGGCATTTTTGTATCACAGGTCACAAATAGTGTTTTCTCAGCGAGAGAAGGCCAAAATGAACACTTCATGCAGAACTCCTGTATTTTGATGAAAACTCACTGAAATCAAGCTGTAACTTCAAGTTTTTGCATCTTTCTATGCTTTCAGGTGGAAACTTGACTGAAAACTCACTTTGAACAAAAGTTATGGCATTTTTGTATCACAGGTCACAAATAGTGTTTTCTCAGCGATAGAAGGCCAAAATGAACACTTCATGCAGAACTCCTGTATTTTGATGAAAACTCACTGAAATCAAGCTGTAACTTCAAGTTTATGCATCTTTCTATGCTTTCAGGTTGAAACTTGACTGAAAACTCACTTTTAACAAAAGTTAATGCATTTTTTTATCACAGGTCACAAATAGTGTTTTCTCAGCGAGAGAAGGCCAAAATGAACACTTCATGCAGAACTCCTGTATTTTGATGAAAACTCACTGAAATCAAGCTGTAACTTCAAGTTTTTGCATCTTTCTATGCTTTCAGGTTGAAACTTGACTGAAAACTCACTTTGAACAAAAGTTATGGCATTTTTGTTTCACAGGTCACAAATAGTGTTTTCTCAGCGAGAGAAGGCCAAAATGAACACTTCATGCAGAACTCCTGTATTTTGATGAAAACTCACTGAAATCAAGCTGTAACTTCAAGTTTATGCATCTTTCTATGCTTTCAGGTTGAAACTTGACTGAATACTCAATTTGAAGAAAAGTTATGGCTTTTTTGTGTCGCAGGTCACAAAAAGTGTTTTCTCAGCGAGAGAAGGCCAAAATGAACACTTCATGCAGAACTCCTGTATTTTGATGAAAACTCACTGAAATCAAGCTGTAACTTCAAGTTTATGCATCTTTCTATGCTTTCAGGTTGAAACTTGACTGAAAACTCACTTTGAACAAAACTTATGGCATTTTTGTATCACAGTTCACAAATAGTGTTTTCTCAGCGAGAGAAGGCCAAAATGAACACTTCATGCAGAACTCCTGTATTTTGATGAAAACTCACTGAAATCAAGCTGTAACTTCAAGTTTATGCATCTTTCTATGCTTTCAGGTTGAAACTTGACTGAAAACTCACTTTGAACAAAAGTTATGGCTATTTTGTGTCGCAGGTCACAAATAGCGTTTTCTCAGCGAGAGAAGGCCAAAATGAACACTTCATGCAGAACTCCTGTATTTTGATGAAAACTCACTGAAATCAAGCTGTAACTTCAGGTATATGCATCTTTCTATGCTTTCAGGTTGAAACTTGACTGAAAACTCAATTTGAAGAAAAGTTATGGCTGTTTTGTGTCGCAGGTCACAAATAGTGTTTTCTCAGCGAGAGAAGGCCAAAATGAACACTTCATGCAGAACTCCTGTATTTTGATGAAAACTCACTGAAATCAAGCTGTAACTTCAAGTTTTTGCATCTTTCTATGCTTTCAGGTTGAAACTTGACTGAAAACTCACTTTGAAGAAAAGTTATGGCTTTTTTGTGTCGCAGGTCACAAAAAGTGTTTTCTCAGCGAGAGAAGGCCAAAATGAACACTTCATGCAGATCTCCTGTATTTTGATGAAAACTCACTGAAATCAAGCTGTAACTTCAAGTTTATGCATCTTTCTATGCTTTCAGGTTGAAACTTGACTGAAAACTCACTTTGAACAAAAGTTATGGCATTTTTGTATCACAGGTCACAAATAGTGTTTTCTCAGCGAGAGAAGGCCAAAATGAACACTTCATGCAGAACTCCTGTATTTTGATGAAAACTCACTGAAATCAAGCTGTAACTTCAAGTTTATGCATCTTTCTATGCTTTCAGGTTGAAACTTGACTGAAAACTCACTTTGAACAAAAGTTATGGCTGTTTTGTGTAGCAGGTCACAAATAGCGTTTTCTCAGCGAGAGAAGGCCAAAATGAACACTTCATGCAGAACTCCTGTATTTTGATGAAAACTCACTGAAATCAAGCTGTAACTTCAAGTATATGCATCTTTCTATGCTTTCAGGTTGAAACTTGACTGAAAACTCAATTTGAAGAAAAGTTATGGCTTTTTTGTGTCGCAGGTCACAAATAGTGTTTTCTCAGCGAGAGAAGGCCAAAATGAACACTTCATGCAGAACTCCTGTATTTTGATGAAAACTCACTGAAATCAAGCTGTAACTTCAAGTATATGCATCTTTCTATGCTTTCAGGTTGAAACTTGACTGAAAACTCAATTTGAAGAAAAGTTATGGCTTTTTTGTGTCGCAGGTCACAAATAGTGTTTTCTCAGCGAGAGAAGGCCAAAATGAACACTTCATGCAGAACTCCTGTATTTTGATGAAAACTCACTGAAATCAAGCTGTAACTTCAAGTTTATGCATCTTTCTATGCTTTCAGGATGAAACTTGACTTAAAACTCACTTTGAACAAAAGTTATGGCATTTTTGTATCACAGGTCACAAATAGTGTTTTCTCAGCGAGAGAAGGCCAAAATGAACACTTCATGCAGAACTCCTGTATTTTGATGAAAACTCACTGAAATCAAGCTGTAACTTCAAGTTTATGCATCTTTCTATGCTTTCAGGTGGAAACTTGACTGAAAACTCACTTTGAACAAAAGTTATGGCATTTTTGTATCACAGGTCACAAATAGTGTTTTCTCAGCGAGAGAAGGCCAAAATGAACACTTCATGCAGAACTCCTGTATTTTGATGAAAACTCACTGAAATCAAGCTGTAACTTCAAGTTTTTGCATCTTTCTATGCTTTCAGGTTGAAACTTGACTGAAAACTCACTTTGAACAAAAGTTATGGCATTTTTGTATCACAGGTCACAAATAGTGTTTTCTCAGCGAGAGAAGGCCAAAATGAACACTTCATGCAGAACTCCTGTATTTTGATGAAAACTCACTGAAATCAAGCTGTAACTTCAAGTTTATGCATCTTTCTATGCTTTCAGGTTGAAACTTGACTGAAAACTCACTTTGAACAAAAGTTATGGCATTTTTGTATCACAGGTCACAAATAGTGTTTTCTCAGCGAGAGAAGGCCAAAATGAACACTTCATGCAGAACTCCTGTATTTTGATGAAAAAACTCACTGAAATCAAGCTGTAACTTCAAGTTTATGCATCTTTCTATGCTTTCAGGTTGAAACTTGACTGAAAACTCACTTTGAACAAAAGTTATGGCTGTTTTGTGTCGCAGGTCACAAATAGCGTTTTCTCAGCGAGAGAAGGCCAAAATGAACACTTCATGCAGAACTCCTGTATTTTGATGAAATCTCACTGAAATCAAGCTGTAACTTCAAGTTTATGCATCTTTCTATGCTTTCAGGTTGAAACTTAACTGAAAACTCAATTTGAAGAAAAGTTATGGCGTTTTTGTGTCGCAGGTCACAAATAGTGTTTTCTCAGCGAGAGAAGGCCAAAATGAACACTTCATGCAGAACTCCTGTATTTTGATGAAAACTCACTGAAATCAAGCTTTAACTTCAAGTTTATGCATCTTTCTATGCTTTCAGGATGAAACTTGACTGAAAACTCACTTTGAACAAAAGTTATGGCATTTTTGTATCACAGGTCACAAATAGTGTTTTCTCAGCGAGAGAAGGCCAAAATGAAAACTTCATGCAGAACTCCTGTATTTTGATGAAAACTCACTGAAATCAAGCTGTAACTTCAAGTTTATACATCTTTCTATGCTTTCAGGTGGAAACTTGACTGAAAACTCACTTTGAACAAAAGTTATGGCATTTTTGTATCACAGGTCACAAATAGTGTTTTCTCAGCGAGAGAAGGCCAAAATGAACACTTCATGCAGAACTCCTGTATTTTGATGAAAACTCACTGAAATCAAGCTGTAACTTCAAGTTTATGCATCTTTCTATGCTTTCAGGTTGAAATTTGACTGAAAACTCACTTTGAACAAAAGTTATGGCTGTTTTGTGTCGCAGGTCACAAATAGCGTTTTCTCAGCGAGAGAAGGCCAAAATGAGCACTTCATGCAGAACTCCTGTATTTTGATGAAAACTCACTGAAATCAAGCTGTAACTTCAAGTTTATGCATCTTTCTATGCTTTCAGGATGAAACTTGACTGAAAACTCACTTTGAACAAAAGTTATGGCATTTTTGTATCACAGGTCACAAATAGTGTTTTCTCAGCGAGAGAAGGCCAAAATGAACACTTCATGCAGAACTCCTGTATTTTGATGAAAACTCACTGAAATCAAGCTGTAACTTCAAGTTTTTGCATCTTTCTATGCTTTCAGTTTGAAACTTGACTGAAAACTCACTTTGAACAAAAGTTATGGCATTTTTGTATCACAGGTCACAAATAGTGTTTTCTCAGCGAGAGAAGGCCAAAATGAACACTTCATGCAGAACTCCTGTATTTTGATGAAAACTCACTGAAATCAAGCTGTAACTTCAAGTTTATGCATCTTTCTATGCTTTCAGGTTGAAACTTGACTGAAAACTCAATTTGAAGAAAAGTTATGGCTTTTTTGTGTCGCAGGTCACAAATAGTGTTTTCTCAGCGAGAGAAGGCCAAAATGAACACTTCATGCAGAACTCCTGTATTTTGATGAAAACTCACTGAAATCAAGCTTTAACTTCAAGTTTATGCATCTTTCTATGCTTTCAGGATGAAACTTGACTGAAAACTCACTTTGAACAAAAGTTATGGCATTTTTGTATCACAGGTCACAAATAGTGTTTTCTCAGCGAGAGAAGGCCAAAATGAACACTTCATGCAGAACTCCTGTATTTTGATGAAAACTCACTGAAATCAAGCTGTAACTTCAAGTTTATGCATCTTTCTATGCTTTCAGGTGGAAACTTGACTGAAAACTCACTTTGAACAAAAGTTATGGCATTTTTGTATCACAGGTCACAAATAGTGTTTTCTCAGCGAGAGAAGGCCAAAATGAACACTTCATGCAGAACTCCTGTATTTTGATGAAAACTCACTGAAATCAAGCTGTAACTTCAAGTTTATGCATCTTTCTATGCTTTCAGGTTGAAATTTGACTGAAAACTCACTTTGAACAAAAGTTATGGCATTTTTGTATCACAGGTCACAAATAGTGTTTTCTCAGCGAGAGAAGGCCAAAATGAACACTTCATGCAGAACTCCTGTATTTTGATGAAAACTCACTGAAATCAAGCTGTAACTTCAAGTTTATGCATCTTTCTATGCTTTCAGGTTGAAATTTGACTGAAAACTCACTTTGAACAAAAGTTATAGCTGTTTTGTGTCGCAGGTCACAAATAGCGTTTTCTCAGCGAGAGAAGGCCAAAATGAGCACTTCATAAAGAACTCCTGTATTTTGATGAAAACTCACTGAAATCAAGCTGTAACTTCAAGTTTATGCATCTTTCTATGCTTTCAGGATGAAACTTGACTGAAAACTCACTTTGAACAAAAGTTATGGCATTTTTGTATCACAGGTCACAAATAGTGTTTTCTCAGCGAGAGAAGGCCAAAATGAACACTTCATGCAGAATTCCTGTATTTTGATGAAAACTCACTGAAATCAAGCTGTAACTTCAAGTTTTTGCATCTTTCTATGCTTTCAGTTTGAAACTTGACTGAAAACTCACTTTGAACAAAAGTTATGGCATTTTTGTATCACAGGTCACAAATAGTGTTTTCTCAGCAAGAGAAGGCCAAAATGAACACTTCATGCAGAACTCCTGTATTTTGATGAAAACTCACTGAAATCAAGCTGTAACTTCAAGTTTATGCATCTTTCTATGCTTTCAGGTTGAAACTTGACTGAAAACTCAATTTGAAGAAAAGTTATGGCTTTTTTGTGTCGCAGGTCACAAATAGTGTTTTCTCAGCGAGAGAAGGCCAAAATGAACACTTCATGCAGAACTCCTGTATTTTGATGAAAACTCACTGAAATCAAGCTGTAACTTCAAGTTTATGCATCTTTCTATGCTTTCAGGTTGAAACTTGACTGAAAACTCACTTTGAACAAAAGTTATGGCTGTTTTGTGTCGCAGGTCACAAATAGTGTTTTCTCAGCGAGAGAAGGCCAAAATGAACACTTCATGCAGAACTCCTGTATTTTGATGAAAACTCACTGAAATCAAGCTGTAACTTCAAGTTTATGCATCTTTCTATGCTTTCAGGATGAAACTTGACTGAAAACTCAATTTGAAGAAAAGTTATGGCTTTTTTGTGTCGCAGGTCACAAATAGTGTTTTCTCAGCGAGAGAAGGCCAAAATGAACACTTCATGCAGAACTCCTGTATTTTGATGAAAACTCACTGAAATCAAGCTTTAACTTCAAGTTTATGCATCTTTCTATGCTTTCAGGTTGAAACTTGACTGAAAACTCACTTTGAAAAAAAGTTATGGCTGTTTTGTGTCGCAGGTCACAAATAGCGTTTTCTCAGCGAGAGAAGGCCAAAATGAGCACTTCATGCAGAACTCCTGTATTTTGATGAAAACTCACTGAAATCAAGCTGTAACTTCAAGTTCATGCATCTTTCTATGCTTTCAGGTTGAAACTTGACTGAAAACTCACTTGGAACAAAAGTTATGGCATTTTTGTATCACAGGTCACAAATAGTGTTTTCTCAGCGAGAGAAGGCCAAAATGAACACTTCATGCAGAACTCCTGTATTTTGATGAAAACTCACTGAAATCAAGCTGTAACTTCAAGTTTATGCATCTTTCTATGCTTTCAGGTTGAAACTTGACTGAAAACTCACTTGGAACAAAAGTTATGGCATTTTTGTATCACAGGTCACAAATAGTGTTTTCTCAGCGAGAGAAGGCCAAAATGAACACTTCATGCAGAACTCCTGTATTTTGATGAAAACTCACTGAAATCAAGCTGTAACTTCAAGTTTATGCATCTTTCTATGCTTTCAGGTTGAAACTTGACTGAAATCTAAATTTGAAGAAAAGTTATGGCTTTTTATGTCGCAGGTCACAAATAGTGTTTTCTCAGCGAGAGAAGGCCAAAATGAACACTTCATGCAGAACTCCTGTATTTTGATGAAAACTCACCGAAATCAAGCTTTAACTTCAAGTTTATGCATCTTTCTATGCTTTCAGGTTGAAACTTGACTGAAAACTCACTTTGAAAAAAAGTTATGGCTGTTTTGTGTCGCAGGTCACAAATAGCGTTTTCTCAGCGAGAGAAGGCCAAAATGAGCACTTCATGCAGAACTCCTGTATTTTGATGAAAACTCACTGAAATCAAGCTGTAACTTCAAGTTCATGCATCTTTCTATGCTTTCAGGTTGAAACTTGACTGAAAACTCACTTGGAACAAAAGTTATGGCATTTTTGTATCACAGGTCACAAATAGTGTTTTCTCAGCGAGAGAAGGCCAAAATGAACACTTCATGCAGAACTCCTGTATTTTGATGAAAACTCACTGAAATCAAGCTGTAACTTCAAGTTTATGCATCTTTCTATGCTTTCAGGATGAAACTTGACTTAAAACTCACTTTGAACAAAAGTTATGGCATTTTTGTATCACAGGTCACAAATAGTGTTTTCTCAGCGAGAGAAGGCCAAAATGAACACTTTGTGCAGAACTCCTGTATTTTGATGAAAACTCACTGAAATCAAGCTGTAACTTCAAGTTTTTGCATCTTTCTATGCTTTCAGGTTGAAACTTGACTGAAAACTCACTTTGAACAAAAGTTATGGCATTTTTGTATCACAGGTCACAAATAGTGTTTTCTCAGCGAGAGAAGGCCAAAATGAACACTTCATGCAGAACTCCTGTATTTTGATGAAAACTCACTGAAATCAAGCTGTAACTTCAAGTTTATGCATCTTTCTATGCTTTCAGGTTGAAACTTGACTGAAAACTCACTTTGAACAAAAGTTATGGCTGTTTTGTGTCGCAGGTCACAAATAGCGTTTTCTCAGCGAGAGAAGGCCAAAATGAGCACTTCATGCAGAACTCCTGTATTTTGATGAAAACTCACTGAAATCAAGCTGTAACTTCAAGTTTATGCATCTTTCTATGCTTTCAGGATGAAACTTGACTTAAAACTCACTTTGAACAAAAGTTATGGCATTTTTGTATCACAGGTCACAAATAGTGTTTTCTCAGCGAGAGAAGGCCAAAATGAACACTTCATGCAGAACTCCTGTATTTTGATGAAAACTCACTGAAATCAAGCTGTAACTTCAAGTTTATGCATCTTTCTATGCTTTCAGGTTGAAACTTGACTGAAAACTCACTTTGAACAAAAGTTATGGCATTTTTGTATCACAGGTCACAAATAGTGTTTTCTCAGCGAGAGAAGGCCAAAATGAACACTTCATGCAGAACTCCTGTATTTTGATGAAAACTCATTGAAATCAAGCTTTAACTTCAAGTTTATGCATCTTTCTATGCTTTCAGGTTGAAACTTGACTGAAAACTCACTTTGAACAAAAGTTATGGCATTTTTGTATCACAGGTCACAAATAGTGTTTTCTCAGCGAGAGAAGGCCAAAATGAACACTTCATGCAGAACTCCTGTATTTTGATGAAAACTCACTGAAATCAAGCTGTAACTTCAAGTTTATGCATCTTTCTATGCTTTCAGGTGGAAACTTGACTGAAAACTCACTTTGAACAACAGTTATGGCATTTTTGTATCACAGGTCACAAATAGTGTTTTCTCAGCGAGAGAAGGCCAAAATGAACACTTCATGCAGAACTCCTGTATTTTGATGAAAACTCACTGAAATCAAGCTGTAACTTCAAGTTTTTGCATCTTTCTATGCTTTCAGGTTGAAACTTGACTGAAAACTCACTTTGAACAAAAGTTATGGCATTTTTGTATCACAGGTCACAAATAGTGTTTTCTCAGCGAGAGAAGGCCAAAATGAACACTTCATGCAGAACTCCTTTATTTTGATGAAAACTCACTGAAATCAAGCTGTAACTTCAAGTTTATGCATCTTTCTATGCTTTCAGGTTGAAATTTGACTGAAAACTCACTTTGAACAAAAGTTATGGCATTTTTGTATCACAGGTCACAAATAGTGTTTTCTCAGCGAGAGAAGGCCAAAATGAACACTTCATGCAGAACTCCTGTATTTTGATGAAAACTCACTGAAATCAAGCTGTAACTTCAAGTTTATTCATCTTTCTATGCTTTCAGGATGAAACTTGACTGAAAACTCACTTTGAACAAAAGTTATGGCATTTTTGTATCACAGGTCACAAATAGTGTTTTCTCAGCGAGAGAAGGCCAAAATGAACACTTCATGCAGAACTCCTGTATTTTGATGAAAACTCACTGAAATCAAGCTGTAACTTCAAGTTTATGCATCTTTCTATGCTTTCAGGTTGAAATTTGACTGAAAACTCACTTTGAACAAAAGTTATGGCTGTTTTGTGTCGCAGGTCACAAATAGCGTTTTCTCAGCGAGAGAAGGCCAAAATGAGCACTTCATGCAGAACTCCTGTATTTTGATGAAAACTCACTGAAATCAAGCTGTAACTTCAAGTTTATGCATCTTTCTATGCTTTCAGGATGAAACTTAACTGAAAACTCACTTTGAACAAAAGTTATGGCATTTTTGTATCACAGGTCACAAATAGTGTTTTCTCAGCGAGAGAAGGCCAAAATGAACACTTCATGCAGAACTCCTGTATTTTGATGAAAACTCACTGAAATCAAGCTGTAACTTCAAGTTTTTGCATCTTTCTATGCTTTCAGTTTGAAACTTGACTGAAAACTCACTTTGAACAAAAGTTATGGCATTTTTGTATCACAGGTCACAAATAGTGTTTTCTCAGCGAGAGAAGGCCAAAATGAACACTTCATGCAGAACTCCTGTATTTTGATGAAAACTCACTGAAATCAAGCTGTAACTTCAAGTTTATGCATCTTTCTATGCTTTCAGGTTGAAACTTGACTGAAAACTCAATTTGAAGAAAAGTTATGGCTTTTTTGTGTCGCAGGTCACAAATAGTGTTTTCTCAGCGAGAGAAGGCCAAAATGAACACTTCATGCAGAACTCCTGTATTTTGATGAAAACTCACTGAAATCAAGCTTTAACTTCAAGTTTATGCATCTTTCTATGCTTTCAGGTTGAAACTTGACTGAAAACTCACTTTAAAAAAAAGGTATGGCTGTTTTGTGTCGCAGGTCACAAATAGTGTTTTCTCAGCGAGAGAAGGCCAAAATGAGCACTTCATGCAGAACTCCTGTATTTTGATGAAAACTCACTGAAATCAAGCTGTAACTTCAAGTTTATGCATCTTTCTATGCTTTCAGGATGAAACTTGACTGAAAACTCACTTTGAACAAAAGTTATGGCTTTTTTGTGTCGCAGGTCACAAATAGCGTTTTCTCAGCGAGAGAAGGCCAAAATGAACACTTCATGCAGAACTCCTGTATTTTGATGAAAACTCACTGAAATCAAGCTGTAACTTCAAGTTTTTGCATCTTTCAATGCTTTCAGGTTGAAACTTGACTGAAAACTCACTTTGAACAAAAGTTATGGCATTTTTGTATCACAGGTCACAAATAGTGTTTTCTCAGCGAGAGAAAGCCAAAATGAACAATTCATGCAGAACTCCTGTATTTTGATGAAAACTCACTGAAATCAAGCTGTAACTTCAAGTTTATGCATCTTTCTATGCTTTCAGGTTGAAACTTGACTGAAAACTCACTTTGAACAAAAGTTATGGCTGTTTTGTGTCGCAGGTCACAAATAGCGTTTTCTCAGCGAGAGAAGGCCAAAATGAGCACTTCATGCAGAACTCCTGTATTTTGATGAAAACTCACTGAAATCAAGCTGTAACTTCAAGTTTATGCATCTTTCTATGCTTTCAGGATGAAACTTGACTTAAAACTCACTTTGAACAAAAGTTATGGCATTTTTGTATCACAGGTCACAAATAGTGTTTTCTCAGCGAGAGAAGGCCAAAATGAACACTTCATGCAGAACTCCTGTATTTTGATGAAAACTCACTGAAATCAAGCTGTAACTTCAAGTTTATGCATCTTTCTATGCTTTCAGGTTGAAACTTGACTGAAAACTCACTTTGAACAAAAGTTATGGCATTTTTGTATCACAGGTCACAAATAGTGTTTTCTCAGCGAGAGAAGGCCAAAATGAACACTTCATGCAGAACTCCTGTATTTTGATGAAAACTCATTGAAATCAAGCTTTAACTTCAAGTTTATGCATCTTTCTATGCTTTCAGGTTGAAACTTGACTGAAAACTCACTTTGAACAAAAGTTATGGCATTTTTGTATCACAGGTCACAAATAGTGTTTTCTCAGCGAGAGAAGGCCAAAATGAACACTTCATGCAGAACTCCTGTATTTTGATGAAAACTCACTGAAATCAAGCTGTAACTTCAAGTTTATGCATCTTTCTATGCTTTCAGGTGGAAACTTGACTGAAAACTCACTTTGAACAAAAGTTATGGCATTTTTGTATCACAGGTCACAAATAGTGTTTTCTCAGCGAGAGAAGGCCAAAATGAACACTTCATGCAGAACTCCTGTATTTTGATGAAAACTCACTGAAATCAAGCTGTAACTTCAAGTTTTTGCATCTTTCTATGCTTTCAGGTTGAAACTTGACTGAAAACTCACTTTGAACAAAAGTTATGGCATTTTTGTATCACAGGTCACAAATAGTGTTTTCTCAGCGAGAGAAGGCCAAAATGAACACTTCATGCAGAACTCCTGTATTTTGATGAAAACTCACTGAAATCAAGCTGTAACTTCAAGTTTATGCATCTTTCTATGCTTTCAGGTTGAAACTTGACTGAAAACTCAATTTGAAGAAAAGTTATGGCTTTTTTGTGTCGCAGGTCACAAATAGTGTTTTCTCAGCGAGAGAAGGCCAAAAAGAACACTTCATGCAGAACTCCTGTATTTTGATGAAAACTCACTGAAATCAAGCTTTAACTTCAAGTTTATGCATCTTTCTATGCTTTCAGGTTGAAACTTGACTGAAAACTCACTTTAAAAAAAAGGTATGGCTGTTTTGTTTCGCAGGTCACAAATAGCGTTTTCTCAGCGAGAGAAGGCCAAAATGAGCACTTTGTGCAGAACTCCTGTATTTTGATGAAAACTCACTGAAATCAAGCTGTAACTTCAAGTTCATGCATCTTTCTATGCTTTCAGGTTGAAACTTGACTGAAAACTCACTTGGAACAAAAGTTATGGCTTTTTTGTATCACAGGTCACAAATAGTGTTTTCTCAGCGAGAGAAGGCCAAAATGAACACTTCATGCAGAACTCCTGTATTTTGATGAAAACTCACTGAAATCAAGCTGTAACTTCAAGTTTTTGCATCTTTCAATGCTTTCAGGTTGAAACTTGACTGAAAACTCACTTTGAACAAAAGTTATGGCATTTTTGTATCACAGGTCACAAATAGTGTTTTCTCAGCGAGAGAAAGCCAAAATGAACACTTCATGCAGAACTCCTGTATTTTGATGAAAACTCACTGAAATCAAGCTGTAACTTCAAGTTTATGCATCTTTCTATGCTTTCAGGTTGAAACTTGACTGAAAACTCACTTTGAACAAAAGTTATGGCTGTTTTGTGTCGCAGGTCACAAATAGCGTTTTCTCAGCGAGAGAAGGCCAAAATGAGCACTTCATGCAGAACTCCTGTATTTTGATGAAAACTCACTGAAATCAAGCTGTAACTTCAAGTTTATGCATCTTTCTATGCTTTCAGGTGGAAACTTGACTGAAAACTCACTTTGAACAAAAGTTATGGCATTTTTGTATCACAGGTCACAAATAGTGTTTTCTCAGCGAGAGAAGGCCAAAATGAACACTTCATGCAGAACTCCTGTATTTTGATGAAAACTCACTGAAATCAAGCTGTAACTTCAAGTTTTTGCATCTTTCTATGCTTTCAGGTTGAAACTTGACTGAAAACTCACTTTGAACAAAAGTTATGGCATTTTTGTATCACAGGTCACAAATAGTGTTTTCTCAGCGAGAGAAGGCCAAAATGAACACTTCATGCAGAACTCCTTTATTTTGATGAAAACTCACTGAAATCAAGCTGTAACTTCAAGTTTATGCATCTTTCTATGCTTTCAGGTTGAAACTTGACTGAAAACTCACTTTGAACAAAAGTTATGGCATTTTTGTATCACAGGTCACAAATAGTGTTTTCTCAGCGAGAGAAGGCCAAAATGAACACTTCATGCAGAACTCCTGTATTTTGATGAAAACTCACTGAAATCAAGCTGTAACTTCAAGTTTATGCATCTTTCTATGCTTTCAGGTTGAAACTTGACTGAAAACTCAATTTGAAGAAAAGTTATGGCTTTTTTGTGTCGCAGGTCACAAATAGTGTTTTCTCAGCGAGAGAAGGCCAAAATGAACACTTCATGCAGAACTCCTGTATTTTGATGAAAACTCACTGAAATCAAGCTTTAACTTCAAGTTTATGCATCTTTCTATGCTTTCAGGTTGAAACTTGACTGAAAACTCACTTTAAAAAAAAGGTATGGCTGTTTTGTGTCGCAGGTCACAAATAGCGTTTTCTCAGCGAGAGAAGGCCAAAATGAGCACTTCATGCAGAACTCCTGTATTTTGATGAAAACTCACTGAAATCAAGCTGTAACTTCAAGTTCATGCATCTTTCTATGCTTTCAGGTTGAAACTTGACTGAAAACTCACTTGGAACAAAAGTTATGGCTTTTTTGTATCACAGGTCACAAATAGTGTTTTCTCAGCGAGAGAAGGCCAAAATGAACACTTCATGCAGAACTCCTGTATTTTGATGAAAACTCACTGAAATCAAGCTGTAACTTCAAGTTTATGCATCTTTCTATGCTTTCAGGATGAAACTTGACTGAAAACTCACTTTGAACAAAAGTTATGGCTGTTTTGTGTCGCAGGTCACAAATAGCGTTTTCTCAGCGACAGAAGGCCAAAATGAACACTTCATGCAGAACTCCTGTATTTTGATGAAAACTCACTGAAATCAAGCTGTAACTTCAAGTTTATGCATCTTTCTATGCTTTCAGGATGAAACTTGACTTAAAACTCACTTTGAACAAAAGTTATGGCATTTTTGTATCACAGGTCACAAATAGTGTTTTCTCAGCGAGAGAAGGCCAAAATGAACACTTCATGCAGAACTCCTGTATTTTGATGAAAACTCACTGAAATCAAGCTGTAACTTCAAGTTTATGCATCTTTCTATGCTTTCAGGTTGAAACTTGACTGAAAACTCACTTTGAACAAAAGTTATGGCATTTTTGTATCACAGGTCACAAATAGTGTTTTCTCAGCGAGAGAAGGCCAAAATGAACACTTCATGCAGAACTCCTGTATTTTGATGAAAACTCACTGAAATCAAGCTGTAACTTCAAGTTTATTCATCTTTCTATGCTTTCAGGATGAAACTTGACTGAAAACTCACTTTGAACAAAAGTTATGGCATTTTTGTATCACAGGTCACAAATAGTGTTTTCTCAGCGAGAGAAGGCCAAAATGAACACTTCATGCAGAACTCCTGTATTTTGATGAAAACTCACTGAAATCAAGCTGTAACTTCAAGTTTATGCATCTTTCTATGCTTTCAGGTTGAAATTTGACTGAAAACTCACTTTGAACAAAAGTTATGGCATTTTTGTATCACAGGTCACAAATAGTGTTTTCTCAGCGAGAGAAGGCCAAAATGAACACTTCATGCAGAACTCCTGTATTTTGATGAAAACTCACTGAAATCAAGCTGTAACTTCAAGTTTATGCATCTTTCTATGCTTTCAGGTTGAAACTTGACTGAAAACTCAATTTGAAGAAAAGTTATGGCTTTTTTGTGTCGCAGGTCACAAATAGTGTTTTCTCAGCGAGAGAAGGCCAAAATGAACACTTCATGCAGAACTCCTGTATTTTGATGAAAACTCACTGAAATCAAGCTTTAACTTCAAGTTTATGCATCTTTCTATGCTTTCAGGTTGAAACTTGACTGAAAACTCACTTTAAAAAAAAGGTATGGCTGTTTTGTGTCGCAGGTCACAAATAGCGTTTTCTCAGCGAGAGAAGGCCAAAATGAGCACTTCATGCAGAACTCCTGTATTTTGATGAAAACTCACTGAAATCAAGCTGTAACTTCAAGTTCATGCATCTTTCTATGCTTTCAGGTTGAAACTTGACTGAAAACTCACTTGGAACAAAAGTTATGGCTTTTTTGTATCACAGGTCACAAATAGTGTTTTCTCAGCGAGAGAAGGCCAAAATGAACACTTCATGCAGAACTCCTGTATTTTGATGAAAACTCACTGAAATCAAGCTGTAACTTCAAGTTTATGCATCTTTCTATGCTTTCAGGATGAAACTTGACTGAAAACTCACTTTGAACAAAAGTTATGGCTGTTTTGTGTCGCAGGTCACAAATAGCGTTTTCTCAGCGACAGAAGGCCAAAATGAACACTTCATGCAGAACTCCTGTATTTTGATGAAAACTCACTGAAATCAAGCTGTAACTTCAAGTTTATGCATCTTTCTATGCTTTCAGGATGAAACTTGACTGAAAACTCACTTTGAACAAAAGTTATGGCATTTTTGTATCACAGGTCACAAATAGTGTTTTCTCAGCGAGAGAAGGCCAAAATGAACACTTCATGCAGAACTCCTGTATTTTGATGAAAACTCACTGAAATCAAGCTGTAACTTCAAGTTTTTGCATCTTTCTATGCTTTCAGGTTGAAACTTGACTGAAAACTCACTTTGAACAAAAGTTATGGCATTTTTGTATCACAGGTCACAAATAGTGTTTTCTCAGCGAGAGAAAGCCAAAATGAACACTTCATGCAGAACTCCTGTATTTTGATGAAAACTCACTGAAATCAAGCTGTAACTTCAAGTTTATGCATCTTTCTATGCTTTCAGGTTGAAACTTGACTGAAAACTCACTTTGAACAAAAGTTATGGCTGTTTTGTGTCGCAGGTCACAAATAGCGTTTTCTCAGCGAGAGAAGGCCAAAATGAGCACTTCATGCAGAACTCCTGTATTTTGATGAAAACTCATTGAAATCAAGCTTTAACTTCAAGTTTATGCATCTTTCTATGCTTTCAGGATGAAACTTGACTGAAAACTCACTTTGAACAAAAGTTATGGCTGTTTTGTGTCGCAGGTCACAAATAGCGTTTTCTCAGCGACAGAAGGCCAAAATGAACACTTCATGCAGAACTCCTGTATTTTGATGAAAACTCACTGAAATCAAGCTGTAACTTCAAGTTTATGCATCTTTCTATGCTTTCAGGATGAAACTTGACTTAAAACTCACTTTGAACAAAAGTTATGGCATTTTTGTATCACAGGTCACAAATAGTGTTTTCTCAGCGAGAGAAGGCCAAAATGAACACTTCATGCAGAACTCCTGTATTTTGATGAAAACTCACTGAAATCAAGCTGTAACTTCAAGTTTTTGCATCTTTCTATGCTTTCAGGTTGAAACTTGACTGAAAACTCACTTTGAACAAAAGTTATGGCATTTTTGTATCACAGGTAACAAATAGTGTTTTCTCAGCGAGAGAAAGCCAAAATGAACACTTCATGCAGAACTCCTGTATTTTGATGAAAACTCACTGAAATCAAGCTGTAACTTCAAGTTTATGCATCTTTCTATGCTTTCAGGTTGAAACTTGACTGAAAACTCACTTTGAACAAAAGTTATGGCTGTTTTGTGTCGCAGGTCACAAATAGCGTTTTCTCAGCGAGAGAAGGCCAAAATGAGCACTTCATGCAGAACTCCTGTATTTTGATGAAAACTCACTGAAATCAAGCTGTAACTTCAAGTTTATGCATCTTTCTATGCTTTCAGGATGAAACTTGACTTAAAACTCACTTTGAACAAAAGTTATGGCATTTTTGTATCACAGGTCACAAATAGTGTTTTCTCAGCGAGAGAAGGCCAAAATGAACACTTCATGCAGAACTCCTGTATTTTGATGAAAACTCACTGAAATGAAGCTGTAACTTCAAGTTTATGCATCTTTCTATGCTTTTAGGTTGAAACTTGACTGAAAACTCACTTTGAACAAAAGTTATGGCATTTTTGTATCACAGGTCACAAATAGTGTTTTCTCAGCGAGAGAAGGCCAAAATGAACACTTCATGCAGAACTCCTGTATTTTGATGAAAACTCATTGAAATCAAGCTTTAACTTCAAGTTTATGCATCTTTCTATGCTTTCAGGTTGAAACTTGACTGAAAACTCACTTTGAACAAAAGTTATGGCATTTTTGTATCACAGGTCACAAATAGTGTTTTCTCAGCGAGAGAAGGCCAAAATGAACACTTCATGCAGAACTCCTGTATTTTGATGAAAACTCACTGAAATCAAGCTGTAACTTCAAGTTTATGCATCTTTCTATGCTTTCAGGTGGAAACTTGACTGAAAACTCACTTTGAACAAAAGTTATGGCATTTTTGTATCACAGGTCACAAATAGTGTTTTCTCAGCGAGAGAAGGCCAAAATGAACACTTCATGCAGAACTCCTGTATTTTGATGAAAACTCACTGAAATCAAGCTGTAACTTCAAGTTTTTGCATCTTTCTATGCTTTCAGGTTGAAACTTGACTGAAAACTCACTTTGAACAAAAGTTATGGCATTTTTGTATCACAGGTCACAAATAGTGTTTTCTCAGCGAGAGAAGGCCAAAATGAACACTTCATGCAGAACTCCTTTATTTTGATGAAAACTCACTGAAATCAAGCTGTAACTTCAAGTTTATGCATCTTTCTATGCTTTCAGGTTGAAACTTGACTGAAAACTCACTTTGAACAAAAGTTATGGCATTTTTGTATCACAGGTAACAAATAGCGTTTTCTCAGCGAGAGAAGGCCAAAATGAACACTTCATGCAGAACTCCTGTATTTTGATGAAAACTCACTGAAATCAAGCTGTAACTTCAAGTTTATTCATCTTTCTATGCTTTCAGGATGAAACTTGACTGAAAACTCACTTTGAACAAAAGTTATGGCATTTTTGTATCACAGGTCACAAATAGTGTTTTCTCAGCGAGAGAAGGCCAAAATGAACACTTCATGCAGAACTCCTGTATTTTGATGAAAACTCACTGAAATCAAGCTGTAACTTCAAGTTTATGCATCTTTCTATGCTTTCAGGTTGAAATTTGACTGAAAACTCACTTTGAAAAAAAAGTTATGGCTGTTTTGTGTCGCAGGTCACAAATAGCGTTTTCTCAGCGAGAGAAGGCCAAAATGAGCACTTCATGCAGAACTCCTGTATTTTGATGAAAACTCACTGAAATCAAGCTGTAACTTCAAGTTTATGCATCTTTCTATGCTTTCAGGATGAAACTTAACTGAAAACTCACTTTGAAAAAAAGTTATGGCATTTTTGTATCACAGGTCACAAATAGTGTTTTCTCAGCGAGAGAAGGCCAAAATGAACACTTCATGCAGAACTCCTGTATTTTGATGAAAACTCACTGAAATCAAGCTGTAACTTCAAGTTTTTGCATCTTTCTATGCTTTCAGTTTGAAACTTGACTGAAAACTCACTTTGAACAAAAGTTATGGCATTTTTGTATCACAGGTCACAAATAGTGTTTTCTCAGCGAGAGAAGGCCAAAATGAACACTTCATGCAGAACTCCTGTATTTTGATGAAAACTCACTGAAATCAAGCTGTAACTTCAAGTTTATGCATCTTTCTATGCTTTCAGGTTGAAACTTGACTGAAAACTCAATTTGAAGAAAAGTTATGGCTTTTTTGTGTCGCAGGTCACAAATAGTGTTTTCTCAGCGAGAGAAGGCCAAAATGAACACTTCATGCAGAACTCCTGTATTTTGATGAAAACTCACTGATATCAAGCTTTAACTTCAAGTTTATGCATCTTTCTATGCTTTCAGGTTGAAACTTGACTGAAAACTCACTTTAAAAAAAAGGTATGGCTGTTTTGTGTCGCAGGTCACAAATAGTGTTTTCTCAGCGAGAGAAGGCCAAAATGAGCACTTCATGCAGAACTCCTGTATTTTGATGAAAACTCACTGAAATCAAGCTGTAACTTCAAGTTTATGCATCTTTCTATGCTTTCAGGATGAAACTTGACTGAAAACTCACTTTGAACAAAAGTTATGGCTTTTTTGTGTCGCAGGTCACAAATAGCGTTTTCTCAGCGACAGAAGGCCAAAATGAACACTTCATGCAGAACTCCTGTATTTTGATGAAAACTCACTGAAATCAAGCTGTAACTTCAAGTTTATGCATCTTTCTATGCTTTCAGGATGAAACTTGACTTAAAACTCACTTTGAACAAAAGTTATGGCATTTTTGTATCACAGGTCACAAATAGTGTTTTCTCAGCGAGAGAAGGCCAAAATGAACACTTCATGCAGAACTCCTGTATTTTGATGAAAACTCACTGAAATCAAGCTGTAACTTCAAGTTTATGCATCTTTCTATGCTTTCAGGTTTAAACTTGACTGAAAACTCACTTTGAAAAAAAGTTATGGCTGTTTTGTGTCGCAGGTCACAAATAGCGTTTTCTCAGCGAGAGAAGGCCAAAATGAGCACTTCATGCAGAACTCCTGTATTTTGATGAAAACTCACTGAAATCAAGCTGTAACTTCAAGTTCATGCATCTTTCTATGCTTTCAGGTTGAAACTTGACTGAAAACTCACTTGGAACAAAAGTTATGGCATTTTTGTATCACAGGTCACAAATAGTGTTTTCTCAGCGAGAGAAGGCCAAAATGAACACTTCATGCAGAACTCCTGTATTTTGATGAAAACTCACTGAAATCAAGCTGTAACTTCAAGTTTATGCATCTTTCTATGCTTTCAGGTTGAAACTTGACTGAAAACTCACTTTGAACAAAAGTGATGGCATTTTTGTATCACAGGTCACAAATAGTGTTTTCTCAGCGAGAGAAGGCCAAAATGAACACTTCATGCAGATCTCCTGTATTTTGATGAAAACTCACTGAAATCAAGCTGTAACTTCAAGTTTATGCATCTTTCTATGCTTTCAGGTTTAAACTTGACTGAAAACTCACTTTGAACAAAAGTTATGGCTTTTTTGTGTCGCAGGTCACAAATAGCGTTTTCTCAGCGAGAGAAGGCCAAAATGAGCACTTCATGCAGAACTCCTGTATTTTGATGAAAACTCACTGAAATCAAGCTGTAACTTCAAGTTTATGCATCTTTCTATGCTTTCAGGATGAAACTTGACTTAAAACTCACTTTGAACAAAAGTTATGGCATTTTTGTATCACAGGTCACAAATAGTGTTTTCTCAGCGAGAGAAGGCCAAAATGAACACTTCATGCAGAACTCCTGTATTTTGATGAAAACTCACTGAAATCAAGCTGTAACTTCAAGTTTATGCATCTTTCTATGCTTTCAGGTTGAAACTTGACTGAAAACTCACTTTGAACAAAAGTTATGGCATTTTTGTATCACAGGTCACAAATAGTGTTTTCTCAGCGAGAGAAGGCCAAAATGAACACTTCATGCAGAACTCCTGTATTTTGATGAAAACTCATTGAAATCAAGCTTTAACTTCAAGTTTATGCATCTTTCTATGCTTTCAGGTTGAAACTTGACTGAAAACTCACTTTGAACAAAAGTTATGGCATTTTTGTATCACAGGTCACAAATAGTGTTTTCTCAGCGAGAGAAGGCCAAAATGAACACTTCATGCAGAACTCCTGTATTTTGATGAAAACTCACTGAAATCAAGCTGTAACTTCAAGTTTATGCATCTTTCTATGCTTTCAGGTGGAAACTTGACTGAAAACTCACTTTGAACAAAAGTTATGGCATTTTTGTATCACAGGTCACAAATAGTGTTTTCTCAGCGAGAGAAGGCCAAAATGAACACTTCATGCAGAACTCCTGTATTTTGATGAAAACTCACTGAAATCAAGCTGTAACTTCAAGTTTTTGCATATTTCTATGCTTTCAGGTTGAAACTTGACTGAAAACTCACTTTGAACAAAAGTTATGGCATTTTTGTATCACAGGTCACAAATAGTGTTTTCTCAGCGAGAGAAGGCCAAAATGAACACTTCATGCAGAACTCCTTTATTTTGATGAAAACTCACTGAAATCAAGCTGTAACTTCAAGTTTATGCATCTTTCTATGCTTTCAGGTTGAAACTTGACTGAAAACTCACTTTGAACAAAAGTTATGGCATTTTTGTATCACAGGTCACAAATAGTGTTTTCTCAGCGAGAGAAGGCCAAAATGAACACTTCATGCAGAACTCCTGTATTTTGATGAAAACTCACTGAAATCAAGCTGTAACTTCAAGTTTATGCATCTTTGTATGCTTTCAGGTTGAAACTTGACTGAAAACTCACTTTGAACAAAAGTTATGGCTGTTTTGTGTCGCAGGTCACAAATAGCGTTTTCTCAGCGAGAGAAGGCCAAAATGAGCACTTCATGCAGAACTCCTGTATTTTGATGAAAACTCACTGAAATCAAGCTGTAACTTCAAGTTTATGCATCTTTCTATGCTTTCAGGATGAAACTTGACTGAACACTCACTTTGAACAAAAGTTATGGCATTTTTGTATCACAGGTCACAAATAGTGTTTTCTCAGCGAGAGAAGGCCAAAATGAACACTTCATGCAGAACTCCTGTATTTTGATGAAAACTCACTGAAATCAAGCTGTAACTTCAAGTTTTTGCATCTTTCTATGCTTTCAGTTTGAAACTTGACTGAAAACTCACTTTGAACAAAAGTTATGGCATTTTTGTATCACAGGTCACAAATAGTGTTTTCTCAGCGAGTGAAGGCCAAAATGAACACTTCATGCAGAACTCCTGTATTTTGATGAAAACTCACTGAAATCAAGCTGTAACTTCAAGTTTATGCATCTTTTTATGCTTTAGGGTTGAAACTTGACTGAAAACTCACTTTGAACAAAAGTTATGGCATTTTTGTATCACAGGTCACAAATAGTGTTTTCTCAGCGAGTGAAGGCCAAAATGAACACTTCATGCAGAACTCCTGTATTTTGATGAAAACTCACTGAAATCAAGCTGTAACTTCAAGTTTATGCATCTTTTTATGCTTTAGGGTTGAAACTTGACTGAAAACTCAATTTGAAGAAAAGTTATGGTTTTTTTGTGTCGCAGGTCACAAAAAGTGTTTTCTCAGCGAGAGAAGGCCAAAATGAACACTTCATGCAGAACTCCTGTATTTTGATGAAAACTCACTGAAATCAAGCTGTAACTTCAAGTTTATGCATCTTTCTATGCTTTCAGGTTGAAACTTGACTGAAAACTCAATTTGAAGAAAAGTTATGGCTTTTTTGTGTCGCAGGTCACAAATAGTGTTTTCTCAGCGAGAGAAGGCCAAAATGAACACTTCATGCAGAACTCCTGTATTTAGATGAAAACTCACTGAAATCAAGCTTTAACTTCAAGTTTATGCATCTTTCTATGCTTTCAGGTTGAAACTTGACTGAAAACTCACTTTAAAAAAAAGGTATGGCTGTTTTGTGTCGCAGGTCACAAATAGCGTTTTCTCAGCGAGAGAAGGCCAAAATGAGCACTTCATGCAGAACTCCTGTATTTTGATGAAAACTCACTGAAATCAAGCTGTAACTTCAAGTTTATGCATCTTTCTATGCTTTCAGGTTGAAACTTGACTGAAAACTCACTTTGAACAAAAGTTATGGCATTTTTGTATCACAGGTCACAAATAGTGTTTTCTCAGCGAGAGAAGGCCAAAATGAACACTTCATGCAGATCTCCTGTATTTTGATGAAAACTCACTGAAATCAAGCTGTAACTTCAAGTTTATGCATCTTTCTATGCTTTCAGGTTTAAACTTGACTGAAAACTCACTTTGAACAAAAGTTATGGCTTTTTTGTGTCGCAGGTCACAAATAGCGTTTTCTCAGCGAGAGAAGGCCAAAATGAGCACTTCATGCAGAACTCCTGTATTTTGATGAAAACTCACTGAAATCAAGCTGTAACTTCAAGTTTATGCATCTTTCTATGCTTTCAGGTTGAAACTTGACTGAAAACTCACTTTGAACAAAAGTTATGGCATTTTTGTATCACAGGTCACAAATAGTGTTTTCTCAGCGAGAGAAGGCCAAAATGAACACTTCATGCAGAACTCCTGTATTTTGATGAAAACTCATTGAAATCAAGCTTTAACTTCAAGTTTATGCATCTTTCTATGCTTTCAGGTTGAAACTTGACTGAAAACTCACTTTGAACAAAAGTTATGGCATTTTTGTATCACAGGTCACAAATAGTGTTTTCTCAGCGAGAGAAGGCCAAAATGAACACTTCATGCAGAACTCCTGTATTTTGATGAAAACTCACTGAAATCAAGCTGTAACTTCAAGTTTATGCATCTTTCTATGCTTTCAGGTGGAAACTTGACTGAAAACTCACTTTGAACAAAAGTTATGGCATTTTTGTATCACACGTCACAAATAGTGTTTTCTCAGCGAGAGAAGGCCAAAATGAACACTTCATGCAGAACTCCTGTATTTTGATGAAAACTCACTGAAATCAAGCTGTAACTTCAAGTTTTTGCATCTTTCTATGCTTTCAGGTTGAAACTTGACTGAAAACTCACTTTGAACAAAAGTTATGGCATTTTTGTATCACAGGTCACAAATAGTGTTTTCTCAGCGAGAGAAGGCCAAAATGAACACTTCATGCAGAACTCCTTTATTTTGATGAAAACTCACTGAAATCAAGCTGTAACTTCAAGTTTATGCATCTTTCTATGCTTTCAGGTTGAAACTTGACTGAAAACTCACTTTGAACAAAAGTTATGGCATTTTTGTATCACAAGTCACAAATAGTGTTTTCTCAGCGAGAGAAGGCCAAAATGAACACTTCATGCAGAACTCCTGTATTTTGATGAAAACTCACTGAAATCAAGCTGTAACTTCAAGTTTATGCATCTTTGTATGCTTTCAGGTTGAAACTTGACTGAAAACTCACTTTGAACAAAAGTTATGGCTGTTTTGTGTCGCAGGTCACAAATAGCGTTTTCTCAGCGAGAGAAGGCCAAAATGAGCACTTCATGCAGAACTCCTGTATTTTGATGAAAACTCACTGAAATCAAGCTGTAACTTCAAGTTTATGCATCTTTCTATGCTTTCAGGATGAAACTTGACTGAAAACTCACTTTGAACAAAAGTTATGGCATTTTTGTATCACAGGTCACAAATAGTGTTTTCTCAGCGAGAGAAGGCCAAAATGAACACTTCATGCAGAACTCCTGTATTTTGATGAAAACTCACTGAAATCAAGTTGTAACTTCAAGTTTTTGCATCTTTCTATGCTTTCAGTTTGAAACTTGACTGAAAACTCACTTTGAACAAAAGTTATGGCATTTTTGTATCACAGGTCACAAATAGTGTTTTCTCAGCGAGTGAAGGCCAAAATGAACACTTCATGCAGAACTCCTGTATTTTGATGAAAACTCACTGAAATCAAGCTGTAACTTCAAGTTTATGCATCTTTTTATGCTTTAGGGTTGAAACTTGACTGAAAACTCAATTTGAAGAAAAGTTATGGTTTTTTTGTGTCGCAGGTCACAAAAAGTGTTTTCTCAGCGAGAGAAGGCCAAAATGAACACTTCATGCAGAACTCCTGTATTTTGATGAAAACTCACTGAAATCAAGCTGTAACTTCAAGTTTATGCATCTTTCTATGCTTTCAGGTTGAAACTTGACTGAAAACTCAATTTGAAGAAAAGTTATGGCTTTTTTGTGTCGCAGGTCACAAATAGTGTTTTCTCAGCGAGAGAAGGCCAAAATGAACACTTCATGCAGAACTCCTGTATTTAGATGAAAACTCACTGAAATCAAGCTTTAACTTCAAGTTTATGCATCTTTCTATGCTTTCAGGTTGAAACTTGACTGAAAACTCACTTTAAAAAAAAGGTATGGCTGTTTTGTGTCGCAGGTCACAAATAGCGTTTTCTCAGCGAGAGAAGGCCAAAATGAGCACTTCATGCAGAACTCCTGTATTTTGATGAAAACTCACTGAAATCAAGCTGTAACTTCAAGTTCATGCATCTTTCTATGCTTTCAGGTTGAAACTTGACTGAAAACTCACTTGGAACAAAAGTTATGGCATTTTTGTATCACAGGTCACAAATAGTGTTTTCTCAGCGAGAGAAGGCCAAAATGAACACTTCATGCAGAACTCCTGTATTTTGATGAAAACTCACTGAAATCAAGCTGTAACTTCAAGTTTATGCATCTTTCTATGCTTTCAGGATGAAACTTGACTTAAAACTCACTTTGAACAAAAGTTATGGCATTTTTGTATCACAGGTCACAAATAGTGTTTTCTCAGCGAGAGAAGGCCAAAATGAACACTTTGTGCAGAACTCCTGTATTTTGATGAAAACTCACTGAAATCAAGCTGTAACTTCAAGTTTATGCATCTTTCTATGCTTTCAGGTTGAAACTTGACTGAAAACTCACTTTGAACAAAAGTTATGGCATTTTTGTATCACAGGTCACAAATAGTGTTTTCTCAGCGAGAGAAGGCCAAAATGAACACTTCATGCAGAACTCCTGTATTTTGATGAAAACTCACTGAAATCAAGCTGTAACTTCAAGTTTTTGCATCTTTCTATGCTTTCAGGTTGAAACTTGACTGAAAACTCACTTTGAACAAAAGTTATGGCATTTTTGTATCACAGGTCACAAATAGTGTTTTCTCAGCGAGAGAAAGCCAAAATGAACACTTCATGCAGAACTCCTGTATTTTGATGAAAACTCACTGAAATCAAGCTGTAACTTCAAGTTTATGCATCTTTCTATGCTTTCAGGTTGAAACTTGACTGAAAACTCACTTTGAACAAAAGTTATGGCATTTTTGTATCACAGGTCACAAATAGTGTTTTCTCAGCGAGAGAAGGCCAAAATGAACACTTCATGCAGAACTCCTGTATTTTGATGAAAACTCACTGAAATCAAGCTGTAACTTCAAGTTTATGCATCTTTCTATGCTTTCAGGTTGAAACTTGACTGAAAACTCACTTTGAACAAAAGTTATGGCTGTTTTGTGTCGCAGGTCACAAATAGCGTTTTCTCAGCGAGAGAAGGCCAAAATGAACACTTCATGCAGAACTCCTGTATTTTGATGAAAACTCACTGAAATCAAGCTGTAACTTCAAGTTTATGCATCTTTCTATGCTTTCAGGTTGAAACTTGACTGAAAACTCAATTTGAAGAAAAGTTATGGCTTTTTTGTGTCGCAGGTCACAAATAGTGTTTTCTCAGCGAGAGAAGGCCAAAATGAACACTTCATGCAGAACTCCTGTATTTTGATGAAAACTCACTGAAATCAAGCTGTAACTTCAAGTTTATGCATCTTTCTATGCTTTCAGGATGAAACTTGACTGAAAACTCACTTTGAACAAAAGTTATGGCATTTTTGTATCACAGGTCACAAATAGTGTTTTCTCAGCGAGAGAAGGCCAAAATGAACACTTCATGCAGAACTCCTGTATTTTGATGAAAACTCACTGAAATCAAGCTGTAACTTCAAGTTTATGCATCTTTCTATGCTTTCAGGTGGAAACTTGACTGAAAACTCACTTTGAACAAAAGTTATGGCATTTTTGTATCACAGGTCACAAATAGTGTTTTCTCAGCGAGAGAAGGCCAAAATGAACACTTCATGCAGAACTCCTGTATTTTGATGAAAACTCACTGAAATCAAGCTGTAACTTCAAGTTTTTGCATCTTTCTATGCTTTCAGGTTGAAACTTGACTGAAAACTCACTTTGAACAAAAGTTATGGCATTTTTGTATCACAGGTCACAAATAGTGTTTTCTCAGCGATAGAAGGCCAAAATGAACACTTCATGCAGAACTCCTGTATTTTGATGAAAACTCACTGAAATCAATGTGTGACTTCAAGTTTATGCATCTTTCTATGCTTTCAGGATGAAACTTGACTGAAAACTCACTTTAAACAAAAGTTAATGCATTTTTTTATCACAGGTCACAAATAGTGTTTTCTCAGCGAGAGAAGGCCAAAATGAACACTTCATGCAGAACTCCTGTATTTTGATGAAAACTCACTGAAATCAAGCTGTAACTTCAAGTTTTTGCATCTTTCTATGCTTTCAGGTTGAAACTTGACTGAAAACTCACTTCGAACAAAAGTTATGGCATTTTTGTTTCACAGGTCACAAATAGTGTTTTCTCAGCGAGAGAAGGCCAAAATGAACACTTCATGCAGAACTCCTGTATTTTGATGAAAACTCACTGAAATCAAGCTGTAACTTCAAGTTTATGCATCTTTCTATGCTTTCAGGTTGAAACTTGACTGAATACTCAATTTGAAGAAAAGTTATGGCTTTTTTGTGTCGCAGGTCACAAAAAGTGTTTTCTCAGCGAGAGAAGGCCAAAATGAACACTTCATGCAGAACTCCTGTATTTTGATGAAAACTCACTGAAATCAAGCTGTAACTTCAAGTTTATGCATCTTTCTATGCTTTCAGGTTGAAACTTGACTGAAAACTCACTTTGAACAAAAGTTATGGCATTTTTGTATCACAGGTCACAAATAGTGTTTTCTCAGCGAGAGAAGGCCAAAATGAACACTTCATGCAGAACTCCTGTATTTTGATGAAAACTCACTGAAATCAAGCTGTAACTTCAAGTTTATGCATCTTTCTATGCTTTCAGGTTGAAACTTGACTGAAAACTCACTTTGAACAAAAGTTATGGCTATTTTGTGTCGCAGGTCACAAATAGTGTTTTCTCAGCGAGAGAAGGCCAAAATGAACACTTCATGCAGAACTCCTGTATTTTGATGAAAACTCACTGAAATCAAGCTGTAACTTCAAGTTTATGCATCTTTCTATGCTTTCAGGTTGAAACTTGACTGAAAACTCAATTTGAAGAAAAGTTATGGCTTTTTTGTGTCGCAGGTCACAAATAGTGTTTTCTCAGCGAGAGAAGGCCAAAATGAACACTTCATGCAGAACTCCTGTATTTTGATGAAAACTCACTGAAATCAAGCTGTAACTTCAAGTTTTTGCATCTTTCTATGCTTTCAGGTTGAAACTTGACTGAAAACTCACTTTGAACAAAAGTTATGGCATTTTTGTATCACAGGTCACAAATAGTGTTTTCTCAGCGATAGAAGGCCAAAATGAACACTTCATGCAGAACTCCTGTATTTTGATGAAAACTCACTGAAATCAAGCTGTAACTTCAAGTTTATGCATCTTTCTATGCTTTCAGGATGAAACTTGACTGAAAACTCACTTTAAACAAAAGTTAATGCATTTTTTTATCACAGGTCACAAATAGTGTTTTCTCAGCGAGAGAAGGCCAAAATGAACACTTCATGCAGAACTCCTGTATTTTGATGAAAACTCACTGAAATCAAGCTGTAACTTCAAGTTTTTGCATCTTTCTATGCTTTCAGGTTGAAACTTGACTGAAAACTCACTTCGAACAAAAGTTGTGGCATTTTTGTTTCACAGGTCACAAATAGTGTTTTCTCAGCGAGAGAAGGCCAAAATGAACACTTCATGCAGAACTCCTGTATTTTGATGAAAACTCACTGAAATCAAGCTGTAACTTCAAGTTTATGCATCTTTCTATGCTTTCAGGTTGAAACTTGACTGAATACTCAATTTGAAGAAAAGTTATGGCTTTTTTATGTCGCAGGTCACAAAAAGTGTTTTCTCAGCGAGAGAAGTCCAAAATGAACACTTCATGCAGAACTCCTGTATTTTGATGAAAACTCACTGAAATCAAGCTGTAACTTCAAGTTTATGCATCTTTCTATGCTTTCAGGTTGAAACTTGACTGAAAACTCACTTTGAACAAAAGTTATGGCATTTTTGTATCACAGGTCACAAATAGTGTTTTCTCAGCGAGAGAAGGCCAAAATGAACACTTCATGCAGAACTCCTGTATTTTGATGAAAACTCACTGAAATCAAGCTGTAACTTCAAGTTTATGCATCTTTCTATGCTTTCAGGTTGAAACTTGACTGAAAACTCACTTTGAACAAAAGTTATGGCTATTTTGTGTCGCAGGTCACAAATAGTGTTTTCTCAGCGAGAGAAGGCCAAAATGAACACTTCATGCAGAACTCCTGTATTTTGATGAAAACTCACTGAAATCAAGCTGTAACTTCAAGTTTATGCATCTTTCTATGCTTTCAGGTTGAAACTTGACTGAAAACTCAATTTGAAGAAAAGTTATGGCTTTTTTGTGTCGCAGGTCACAAATAGTGTTTTCTCAGCGAGAGAAGGCCAAAATGAACACTTCATGCAGAACTCCTGTATTTTGATGAAAACTCACTGAAATCAAGCTGTAACTTCAAGTTTTTGCATCTTTCTATGCTTTCAGGTTGAAACTTGACTGAAAACTCACTTTGAACAAAAGTTATGGCATTTTTGTATCACAGGTCACAAATAGTGTTTTCTCAGCGAGAGAAGGCCAAAATGAACACTTCATGCAGAACTCCTGTATTTTGATGAAAACTCACTGAAATCAAGCTGTAACTTCAAGTTTTTGCATCTTTCTATGCTTTCAGGTTGAAACTTGACTGAAAACTCACTTTGAACAAAAGTTATGGCATTTTTGTATCACAGGTCACAAATAGTGTTTTCTCAGCGATAGAAGGCCAAAATGAACACTTCATGCAGAACTCCTGTATTTTGATGAAAACTCACTGAAATCAAGCTGTAACTTCAAGTTTATGCATCTTTCTATGCTTTCAGGATGAAACTTGACTGAAAACTCACTTTAAACAAAAGTTAATGCATTTTTTTATCACAGGTCACAAATAGTGTTTTCTCAGCGAGAGAAGGCCAAAATGAACACTTCATGCAGAACTCCTGTATTTTGATGAAAACTCACTGAAATCAAGCTGTAACTTCAAGTTTTTGCATCTTTCTATGCTTTCAGGTTGAAACTTGACTGAAAACTCACTTCGAACAAAAGTTATGGCATTTTTGTTTCACAGGTCACAAATAGTGTTTTCTCAGCGAGAGAAGGCCAAAATGAACACTTCATGCAGAACTCCTGTATTTTGATGAAAACTCACTGAAATCAAGCTGTAACTTCAAGTTTATGCATCTTTCTATGCTTTCAGGTTGAAACTTGACTGAATACTCAATTTGAAGAAAAGTTATGGCTTTTTTGTGTCGCAGGTCACAAAAAGTGTTTTCTCAGCGAGAGAAGGCCAAAATGAACACTTCATGCAGAACTCCTGTATTTTGATGAAAACTCACTGAAATCAAGCTGTAACTTCAAGTTTATGCATCTTTCTATGCTTTCAGGTTGAAACTTGACTGAAAACTCACTTTGAACAAAAGTTATGGCATTTTTGTATCACAGGTCACAAATAGTGTTTTCTCAGCGAGAGAAGGCCAAAATGAACACTTCATGCAGAACTCCTGTATTTTGATGAAAACTCACTGAAATCAAGCTGTAACTTCAAGTTTATGCATCTTTCTATGCTTTCAGGTTGAAACTTGACTGAAAACTCACTTTGAACAAAAGTTATGGCTATTTTGTGTCGCAGGTCACAAATAGTGTTTTCTCAGCGAGAGAAGGCCAAAATGAACACTTCATGCAGAACTCCTGTGTATTTTGATGAAAACTCACTGAAATCAAGCTGTAACTTCAAGTTTATGCATCTTTCTATGCTTTCAGGTTGAAACTTGACTGAAAACTCAATTTGAAGAAAAGTTATGGCTTTTTTGTGTCGCAGGTCACAAATAGTGTTTTCTCAGCGAGAGAAGGCCAAAATGAACACTTCATGCAGAAACTCCTGTATTTTGATGAAAACTCACTGAAATCAAGCTGTAACTTCAAGTTTTTGCATCTTTCTATGCTTTCAGGTTGAAACTTGACTGAAAAACTCACTTTGAAGAAAAGTTATGGCTTTTTTGTGTCGCAGGTCACAAAAAGTGTTTTCTCAGCGAGAGAAGGCCAAAATGAACACTTCATGCAGATCTCCTGTATTTTGATGAAAACTCACTGAAATCAAGCTGTAACTTCAAGTTTATGCATCTTTCTATGCTTTCAGGTTGAAACTTGACTGAAAACTCACTTTGAACAAAAGTTATGGCATTTTTTGTATCACAGGTCACAAATAGTGTTTTCTCAGCGAGAGAAGGCCAAAATGAACACTTCATGCAGAACTCCTGTATTTTGATGAAAACTCACTGAAATCAAGCTGTAACTTCAAGTTTATGCATCTTTCTATGCTTTCAGGTTGAAACTTGACGGAAAACTCACTTTGAACAAAAGTTATGGCTGTTTTGTGTCGCAGGTCCACAAATAGCGTTTTTCTCAGCGAGAGAAGGCCAAAATGAACACTTCATGCAGAACTCCTGTATTTTGATGAAAACTCACTGAAATCAAGCTGTAACTTCAAGTATATGCATCTTTCTATGCTTTCAGGTTGAAACTTGACTGAAAACTCAATTTGAAGAAAAGTTATGGCTTTTTTTGTGTCGCAGGTCACAAATAGTGTTTTCTCAGCGAGAGAAGGCCAAAATGAACACTTCATGCAGAACTCCTGTATTTTTGATGA